>NW_023270739.1:29271978-29494269 GCF_011800145.1 Mirounga leonina
AAGAAAAACATCACACGGGCAGTTAGAAAATATTTTGAGATGGACAAAAATGAAGACACAGCACATCAAAATTTATGGGATGCAGCTAAAGCAGTGCTTAGAGGGAAATGTATAGCAGTAAAATGCCTAGATTGAAAAAGAAGGAAGATATCAAATCAAAAACCTAAACTTCAACCTATGACTCTAGAAAAAGAAGATCAAATTAAATCTAAAGCTAGCAGAAAGAAGGAAAGAATAAAGAGTAGAGCGTACCTTAATGAAATAGAAAATACAAAAACAATAGAGAAAAATCAGTGAAACCAAAAGCTGGTTCTTTGCAAAGATTTTTTTTTTTATTTTAAAGATTTTATTTATTTATTTGAGACAGAGAGAATGAGAGACAGCATGAGAGGGAAGAGGGTCAGAGGGAGAAGCAGACTCCCTGCTGAGCAGGGAGCCCGATGCGGGACTCAATCCCGGGACTCCAGGATCATGACCTGAGCCGAAGGCAGTCGCTTAACCAACTGAGCCACCCAGGCGCCCAAGATTTTTTTTTTTTTTAAAGTGGACGAACCTATAGCCAGATTGACCGAGAAACAAAGGGACAAGAATAAAATCCCTAGAATCAGAAATGAAAGAGAGAACATTACCCTGATTTTGCTGAAGTAAAAAAAGGTTATAAAGAAATACTATGAATAATTTTATGTCAGTAAGTTAGACAACTTAAATGAAAGGCAAAAAGATCCTAGAGAATCAAGGGAAACAGACACACACACATACACACACACCCCACACAGAAGTTGGGAATTAAAAGAAGACAGTAGGAAGTTAACTTCACAGTGGAAAGTTTATAAATAGTGCCAAAATTTACTTAATTATGGTGTTATATAATTACATCCTCTTGATATTAAACTGATTACTTTGTGTTCACAAATGACTGCTACACTTTCCCTAAGTTACCAACATTTGATACAGACAGAAAAGTAAGTGTTGGCATGTTATTCATGGTTTCACCAGGTGAAGAGAAGTAATTCAATATATTTTAGGTAAACAGTATTTAATATTAGGGGAAAAAAACAATACAGAGTCTTTAGAACTGAAGGAGTAAAAATTGTGATGGAGTCAGTGAAGTTTGAGGGGAATCAATAAGAAAGATCTCAGCCTGAAGAACCAAGAACCAAGTGGTTCCTAAGAACCTGCTGTGGATTTCACCTCTGCTCACACATCTGACTACAGTTGCCTCTGAATACAGATTTAATGGCATGTCTTCCTCCCCCTTCCAAATCTTGGACATGTACCTCTCATTGACAAATCTGACTAGGAACCTATAGGAAATGGATTCTGAGAAATGTACAGGAGACTTTAGAATGTGGTGACTGTGAACTCACCCCCCCCAAAAAAAGTAGACAAAATGATATAATACTTAACATTTCTATCTAACTGAACAGTTTTTAAAGGCATATATATATATGTGTGTGTATATATATGTAATAAAACTTCCACAACTATTCTGGGAGGTAAACATAATGTTCATTTTACAGCCTTGAATACTGAGTCTCAATGGGGTTAAATGACATGTTCAAATTACACAGTGATTAATATTTAAGCCAAAAAGGAAATTTAAATCTTCTGATGAAAGGCTGTGGGTTATGTTCTATCACAGCTCCTTCTTACAAAATCCCCTATGTGCTATTTTTACAAAGACTGAGGCCTATATTTGATTTGAGACTTGCTTCAATCAACTCCTAGTAAAATAAATGTTATACCTCTAGTTACAAATCTCTGTTTGCATTAATTTGCTTTCACTAACATATGCTTTCACTCACATATGCCTTTCCATACTTCTATCAAAAGATAAATATAACTTTCTTTTAAAAAAGTAAGTAAATTTATATATTGGAAGGCTATTTGATTTAGTGAGGAAATAAGGTATTACTAACTTTTGGGCAAAGTTCTTTCTTAGCTGTTTTTTTAACAATAAAGTGGTAAATATCTCAAAAGGTAAAAAGGTAATATGATAATTTCTCATTTAAGAAAGTGCTGATAAGTAAATACCTCGGATTACAAAGAAAATTGAGAAGGTTGTTTAAAATTTGTACTGGTAATTTCTTTTATGATCGAATTTGTCAAAGGGTTATAGGATATTGTGTATCTGAGGATTTAAATTCTAGAATATTTGTATATCTACTTCTTAAAATGTATTTAAAGGAAAAATGTATAAGTTAATGTGTGTTGTATTGAATCATACCATTTTCATGAAAGCATGTTTTTTAATATAATAAGTCATTAGTATTCTCCTTTTTTCAACATCTGTTTTGGAACCTTAGTAATTTTATTGCATTTATATACCTTTCTTTTATCTTCCAGTTAGATGTAAAAACCTAGTGATATAAAATATCAATGCATGAAGTAATTTTTAATAGAATGCTAGGTGAGGAACTCAGATATGTTTTATTCAATGAGGCCAATGTACTATATTTAAGATTATGATTTGATCTTATTAATAATAGCCATAAATTATGAGTGAATAGTGTCCTTGGAAAATGAACAGCTTCTGTCACAGAAGTGGCACAGAATGCTATGCCACAAAAACACTACCATGAACCTACTATTCTGGTGCCTAATTTAATTTCCAGGGACTGGATGCATGCTGACTAATTCTGATTTAATCTAAAGAAGGTTGTCATAGATGTAAGCTCCAATTTGCTGAATATGGTGTTTGTTATTAATGTAAAACATACTTTAAATTATTTTATGAAATTGGATGACAAATTGAACTCCTTTTAAAACAGGAGTCAAATCCTAGTAAAAATGATTTTTGGGTATGAAATCACCTCTCCATACCTATTTTGAAAGGATTATAGACAGCTTTTAATAAAACTGCTGACACCTCTATCCATGTAATATTATATACTCAAGAGAAAGAGAAACAAAGTAAAAGTGTGCAACATATTTTACTGGATTGGCCATAAACTCTCTGATGCATTTCCAGGTGCCGAAAATAGGCTTTCTTGATACATTTCAGGAATAAATCCTTCGTATCTGATTAAAATGCAGATGAGCATCATAAACTATTGTAATTTGAAAGGACCGAACTCATGATGAAATCTGCCTCCATATGCTTTCAGGTGTAAAGCAGGAGGGAGTTTGCTGAAAGTACCGCTGAATCCAATTTAGGTTAAAATTCAGGGAATAAAACATGCCAGTCTGATTCCCCACATTTTTGTTGTTGTTGTTTTTCTGCATTTATGTCATTTTGTTGTGTGCCTGTGTAAGTTTAGGCCATCTGCATAATCATATTGCTGTTAATTATGACAAGAGTATTTTATTTTTAATATTTTTTGCAAATATGATGCCATACATGTATGGAAAAAGAAAAAAAAACAGCTAAAATTGTTTGCAGGGTTTTGAAAGAGCTTTGGAATTAAATTGACTCCCATAGGCTCATTTCTTCAATAAAGTGTTTGCCTCTTCTAACGTTTTTTAGCAGATATGAGAGCAGTGGAATGAAGCCCTGTGTAGTGAGCAGGCACCAGTTAAATAGCAAGCATGCAGCTGAGTCATTGCTCCAGGGCTAGGAGCAGACAGACAGGGGCTTTGGAAAAGATGAACTTCAGTCAGAAACCTAAGTCTCCTGCCTAACAATTGTGTGGTTCGGGGGAATTCTTAAAGTTTCTCTGAGCTTCAGTTTTGTCTTTGATAAATGGTCATGACGAATGTGCGCATCTGTAGGGTTTATGAGCGGATCGTGCCTAGAGAGCACCTAGTGAAATGTCCACACACTGCTGGTGTAAAATGTATGTGGTCTGCTTTTACTCTGGCTTTTATCTGCACAGCTGTGCTATGGACTCGTGTTAGTAGGAATGAGAGAGGGGCCCACATGTCAGTATTCTAGAAAGTATATCCTAGGCTTATACCCATGCTTCCAAAAGTTCTCTACAATTTTTGTAGTTTGTATCTTTTATTGAAATATGAATAATAAAATACAGAAGCTATTCTGAGTCATTGAAAGACTGAGTTTAAGTCCTGGACTTTTGTTTGTGCTTGGAAACATGTTACTTCCAAGTATTATTATTTTAAAACTTTAAACTTGCAAGCTCTTTGGAAAATTACGGAGATGGTCTTCATGATGCCTTAGGGACAAGTGACAGTAATATCACAATATGCTGTAGATTGAGTAAATGTTTTATAAGTCAAGGAGGCTCAGAATATTGAGGCATCACATGAAACACTGAAGTATGAAGAAGTCAGTGCCATAAGAAAAGGAACCATAACCATCAGCACCCCTGCAAATGACAGGCTAGCTCTAGGCCAAACCACCGTCTGTCACATTTAATTAATGTGATTTGTATTAATATTATTGTGGTGTAAAACTTCAATTTAATCAGTGATCATTTTACATTTCACATTAATGGGAACCATAATCATAAGAAAACTAGAACACCTAGTTAATGAAATGCACATATTTAGATAATTTCTTAAATGTTAAATTCATTCTAGAATCATTAAAAGCATTTTGGTTTAGAATCATTTTTCCAGGTCTGCATATAAATGAAAACTTAATGAATTAATTTTGAAGAAATAAGAACAGCTCTTTGAATGAAAAGAATTATACTATTATGTAGGGGCTTATAATAAAAAACCATAATGTTAAAACAAAGCATAAGAAAATATATGTATAGTAGAGATTGCAAGAAATTAAAATTTTTGTTTGATAACCTATAAACAAAGACAAATGATAGATTGAAATAAAATATTGGAGTGAGTTATCCTGAATTGCCATTTGGTAGATCAAAAATCATCACAAATTGGGGTGCCTGGGTGGCTCAGTCAGTTGAGCAACGGACTCTTGGTTTCAGCTCAGGTCATGGTCTCAGGGTCCTAAAATTGAGCCCCTTGTCTGGCTCCCTGCTCAGCAGGGAGTCTATTTTCCCCATCTCTCCCCCTCTGCCACTCTCCCTGCTCATGCACTCTCTCTCTAAAATAATAATAAAAAAAAAATTGACACAAATTAGCAAATGTGTATGGTTTGACCTATTTGTGACATTTAATACCTAAGGAATTAATATTTCTATTTTACACCAAAAATTATACATGTTAATGAAATGAAAAAAAAGGCTACAGAAAAAATGAGCAAGGAATATAATCATGAAATTCACAGAACAGAAAATGCAAATGACCTTCTAATGAAAATAAATTCCACTTCACTAGTCATCAAGGACAAGATGATTGAAACAATGAGATCTTTTTTAAAAAAAATCAGGTTGACAGAAATCTGAAAGATTGATCATATTCATTGCTGCAAGGAATGTAACACAACCATAACCTTTGGCCAATAAAATTGGACATCACTCCAAAGTTTGTGGAATTTGTCTGGCAGCATTTTTAAACATTAAAGTGCAAATATGCATTGAACCAGTAATTTTATCTGGGCCTGATAAAACAGAAACTGAAGTATCATCACATAAATGATATTTAAAAAAAAATTTTTAAGATTTTATTTATTTATTTGACACAGAGAGAGAGATAGCAAGAGAGAGAACACAAGCAGGGAGAGCGGCAGGCAGAGGGAGAGGGAGAAGCAGGCCTCCCCCTGAGCAGGGAGCCCGATGCGGGGACTCGATCCCAGGACCCTGAGATCATGACCTGAGCCGAAGGCAGATGCTTAACTGACTGAACCACGCAAGGGCCCCAATGATATTATTTTTATGATATTTTTTATTTATTATTTTTATATTTATACTTTATTTGAAGTGGAAAAAATAAAAGCAAAAGTGATTTGAATATCCATCACTTGAGGGAAACTGAATAAATTTTGGTGAATCAATCTCTGGGGTCAATTTTTATATATTTATATTGAGAAAAATATATTGTTAAGTTAAAAAGCGAAGTATAGAATATTTTCCTCTAATAATGTTTTCTTGAAAAAACATGTATAAGCTTGTATAAAAACTGTGAAAAACATAGTTTCCAAATTGTTACTCTGCCTATAGTAAGAAATGAGATTTCAGTAGAAGATGAGAATTTTATTGTACTTTATACTTCTGTATTGTTGACATTGGTAAAATATGAAAATATTGCTTAAAATAAATGTACAGGTATATCAATTTTAGAGCATAAAAGAAAAATTGCAAAGAACTCCCTTATTCTACTTGGCTTTATAAAATTGTGCAATTTCTTTTTTTTTATTATTATGTTATGTTAATCACCATACATTACATCATTAATTTTTGATGTAGTGTTCCATGATTCATTGTTTGCATATAACACCCAGTGCTCCATGCAGAATGTGCCCTCTTTAATACCCATCACCAGGCTAACCCATTCCCCCATCCCGCTCCCCTCTAGAACCCTCAGTTTGTTTCTCAGAGTCCATAGTCTCTCATGGTTCGTCTCCCCCTCCGATTTCCCCCCTTCATTCTTCCCCTCCTGCTATCTTCTTCTTCTTCTTCTTCTTCTTCTTCTTTTTTTTTTTTTTGCAACGACATGGATGGAACTGGAGGGTATTATGCTGAGTGAAATAAGTCAATCAGAGAAATGACCTCACTGATATGAGGAATTCTTAATTTCAGGAAACAAACTGAGGGTTGCTGGAGTGGTGGGGGGTGGGAGGAATGCGGTGGCTGAGCGATGGACACTGGGGAGGGTATGTGCTATGGTGAGCGCTGTGAATTGTGTAAGACTGTTGAATCACAGACCTGTACCTCTGAAACAAATAATACATTGTATGTTAAAAAAAATGTGTAATTTATCTTCATAAAATATTCTTAAGATTGTAGATGCTGAGTCAGAGAGGACACAAAATGTTTAATCATGTGGCCAGGTTATATTAAACTTATTTCACCATTTTATAACATAATTAATATTATTTAAGATTTCCAAATTCATAAACTCACCATTGCAATGTTGTTTTTTGTTTTTAAAGATGTTTTCTGGGCTGTGTGGGTGGCTCAGTTGGTTAAGCTTCCGACTCTTGATTTCCACTCGTCATAATCTCAGGGTCCTGAGATCAAGACCCCAGTTGGGCTCTGTGCTCAACATGGAGCCTGCTTAAGATTTTCTCTTTCCCTCTCCCTCTGCCTCCCGCCCCCACTTGCGCACTCTCTCTCTCTCTCTCTCTTTCTCTCTCTCTCTCTATGTAAATGTTTTCCAATCTAATAGGCAACATTTACTCCTCTTTGTCTTTTTTGTGTTTCATGTGCTTGACATATACAAAGTACTCAATCCATGAATATACACTAGATTATTAATGAGTCTTAAAGTATTTTATAAAATATTTGAGTTGTGGGCGCCTGAGTGGCTCAGTTGTTAAGCGTCTGCCTTCGGCTCAGGTCATGATCCAGGGGTCCTGGGATCAAGTCCCACATCGGGCTCCCTGCTCCGCGGGAAGCCTGCCTCTCCCTCTCCCACTCCCCCTGCTTGTGTTCCTGCTCTAGCTATCTCTCTCTCTGTCACATAAATAAATAAAATCTTTAAAAAAAAATTTGAGTTGTGTATTTCTTCCTTGTGATTACCCATCTTTGACATGTCAAAATAATACGCATTCAAACTGTACTGCTTTATTGTTAGGATAAGGTAAATGGAAAGATTGTCTGAAATCTATATGCTAAATAATTTTAAATGATTTCTGAATATTGAAGATTGGATAGCATTAAGAAACTTTGAGACTTTTTCTAGGAATATAGTAAACAAATATTTTAAAATGTATTTTCCACATTGGAGAGCAGTAAACAATTTTAAACAAATTAATTTTATTTGAATTTTCATTCTTGAGATTTTGAACTATTCATGAAGGTTTATTGAACTCATGTGCAGAATATATTTTCACAGAAAGACTGCTTAAATAAGCTAAAAGTGCTCTCAAAATGAAATAAAGGAATAGTTAAACTTTTTAGTACTGTTTAAGTACAGTATAAAACTTGAAAATGCAAAACTTGGAAGATGATGTTGGTATTTATTAGCAGATGTGTTGATCCTGATAAATAGAATTCAGTTATTCAATGGCATATAGCACACTGAAGTGAAGAGAGAGGAAAAATAAAGAGCTCAGCCTGAAAGAAGTTTTTCTTCCAAAACAGGTTACTGTTGCCAATAGTTTTCTTTATTACTTTTGTTATTGAGAGAAAAGTCATTGAATATTTCATTCGCTTTCTTTTCAGTAGATATTTTGATAGCCCGAGTGTCCCTTTATGGGAAACTCATTTCCTCAAAAAAAACACTTTAAAGTAAATCTAAGAGATTTGAAGTTCCTGAGGGTATTTTACTTTGTTCTTTAGATTCTTAGTATTTTATGTGAAATATGTAGTCCTAAAGGCATAAATGCTATTTAAAACATGAACTTTCCGGAAACCTCTTAGAGAGGAAATATTCTGATTTTGATTTTCTAAAATTTTATACAAAAGAGGTCATTGCATCTTTGAAATAGTTTGTGTAAGCCAGAGGCAATATAATGCAATTTTAATGTCCTTATTTTCCCTTATATATGCTTGTCCAGTTTGTGCCATTTTCTTATCTGTTTATATGCCAAGAGTAGTATATTATTATTTAGGTAGTTTTTAACTATTAAAAAAAGTTATAAGCTTGAAATACCTTCTTTTAATAGATTTGCTTGGTTAACCTGGAAGAGTTTGACTGCTGTTGGGGTTACATTTGTTAATTCTGCCATTTCCAGGTACAGTCCGGGAGCTGTTTTGTCTGTGTAAGCCCCAATGTCCTGGGGACTTCATTCCTCCATTCCTAAGTGAAGCATAATTGAATCACTTTAGATATCATGAGGCTACTTGACCAGACTGTATACCTCAGATGGTTGCTCTAATATATAGTACATTTTCAAATATCAGCAGTTACCTTCTGGAATGAATGCTAGAAAGTTTAATTCAGTATACTTTTTATTGGTGTTATATTGTACCAATAACAGAGTTGAAAACAAAATATTCCAAATCCTACCATTCCATCAGCTCAACTACAGTGACAGGTTTGTTCCCTTCTAACTGCTGTCCAGTTGCATGCATGAATTTTACATATTTGTAATCATAGTGTAGGCACAAATGGATTTCATTCAATATTGAAGCAAACAAATTGGCCCTAAACAGCTTTGTTCTCCTGACTCTGGGGTCTTAATATAGGCTGTAGGGAATTCTCATCGACTCAGCTTCACCTAAGGCTAAAATATTTTATTGAAATATTGAATTATTAAAAAGTACTGCTTATCATTTCACATTCAGAGTTAGAAAATTCGCAAAAAACATAAACCATTTCATGAAAACTCTGTTGTTTCTATCGGTAGATACATTTGTCTCAATCATGAAAATGTGAAAATATTATATGTGACTTTTGTATGTACATTTTAATCTTGTAGTATGTTAGCAATAAGGCTCTCTAGGCACCTGTCAGTTAAGCAAAATCTAATACATATATATTGGCTTCTGCAAATACCTTAATTTTACATGCATTATGGTGACCTAAGAACTTGAGACATAAGCAAAAATTCCTACTTATCATAGAGACCTATCCCAGGAAATCTATTAAAACACCAACCATATCTTTTCCTATTAATGAAAGGAGAGGCCAGAAGATATCAGCCTGAGTTAACTACTTAAAGATTGGATATATAACACTGACCTTCTAGAAGGTGAGCATAGTTTTACCTAGACTACATAGCACCTCCACATTAATTGTTAACAACTTGACTTAATTTGTAGCTTATGTATTTTCAACATTAGAAAAATTGTTTAAGATTAAATAAGAATGTTAATGACCCTGTGTCGCTTTCCATGCAATTCAACAGGTAACATATTTTCCCCAGAAATATTTATTTATTTATTTATTTATTTATTTATTTATTTATTTATTTATTTATTTTTTAAAGATTTTATTTATTTATTCATGAGAGAGAGAGAGAGAGAGGCAGAGGGAGAAGCAGGCTCCCAAGGAGCAGGGAGCCCAATGTGGGACTCGATCCCAGGACCCTGGGATCATGACCTGAGCCGAAGGCAGACGCTTAACCATCTGAGCCACCCAGGCACCCTCCCCAGAAATATTTATTTATAACAGACGTATTTGAAGTAAAACCTCCTGAGGAGCAACCGATTAGAGAGAGTGATATTTCTTCTTGAGACATGACTGAAGCGAAGACATATTTCAGCGTTCATTAGTACACTGTTTAAGCAGATCAGCCACAACCACTTATGAAAAGATTATATTAGCATTAAGTGGAGAAGCAGTGCTGTGAATTAGGAGGCTCTGTGGTTCGTCTTGGTATGTAGTTTTCAGTTGCAGGAAACAGAAAGATGCCTAGGCAATTACTAGCAGCACGAGATTTTACATAAGAACTGAGATGCTTGCCCATCACTTGAAGGACCTCGAGGCCTAACACTCAGAACCAGTCTATGCAGAAATAGCTTGCCAGGGAGCTTCTGTGTGTGTCTGACTTTAAGAAAATGCCACTGTGGCTGAGATCCAGGGACAGAAAGCCACCAGTGCAGCAACTTCCTCTCAAAAGCACACAGGAGTAGACACAGGGCTCTGTTGCCTGCCCCCCACCCCAGAAAAAATCTTGATAATACCATGCTGCTCTGCAGCAATAGCCAAAGCAAAGGAGGAAGTCTCTCCTATAGTTCTACCTTCTAGATCTCACCCTATGCATTTAACTGACAAAATTTTATGCATACTCAAACACTTAAATTGAAGGGGATCTTAGTAAATGTTTTAACTTTCCAGCCTCTGGACACAATGTAAATGATGCTCAGGCTAATCCACTATGCTCAGCGCACTTGGTGTGCCTTTAATTCCTTTTGATATCTGAATTTATGTGTACCTATTAGGTAGGTTAATTATATGTTCTGATTTACTTGGGGCAGTCCTGATGTGTGTCTGTCATCCCAGTACAATTATAAATAGTGCCCCCTTTCACTCTTACTGAGTTCTGGTTTGGAAGATAAATTCCATATTCATTTTATGTATGTGTATCAGACCCTACAGGGTATTAGGAAGAAAGACAAAAATGCCACTAACTGGCCCATGTCTTCTTATTCAGCACTTAAAATAAGGCTGTGAGGAATTATTAGCATTTTTACCTTAGTGGATATAGAGCCTGAAGAATGTACTAACTAGCCTGCCATGGTCACACAGTGCTAAAGCAAGCAGGGGTGAATTTAAATTTAAGCCTCTCTGACTTCTTTTTTTTTTTTTTTTTAAAGATTTTATTTATTTGAGAAGAGAGAATATGAGACAGAGAGAACACACAAGAGGGGATAGGGTCAGAGGGCAAAGCAGACTCCCTGCCGATCAGGGAGCCCGATGCGGAACTCGATCCAGGGACTCTAGGATCATGACCTGAGCCGAAGGCAGTCGCTTAACCAACTGAGCCACCCAGGCACCCCTCTCTGACTTCTAAAGACATGATTTTTTGGTTAATCATGTAGCTCTTTTTTTTTTTTTTTTTCCAGAGAGAGACAGGGTTAGAGAAAGGGGAAGGGGCAGAAGGAGAGGGAGAGCAAGAATCTAAAGCAGGCAGGCTCCATGCCCAGTGCACAAACCTGGGGCTCCATCCCACAACCCTGAGATTATGACCAGAGCCAAAATCAAGAGTTGGACGCTTAACTGACTGAGCCACCTGATGCCCCTAATCATGTAGCTCTTTGCTATAATCAGTTCTGTGCTAATTGTTGTTTCTGCCAAAGTTATTATGGACTTTAAGCATTTTATTTTCCCGCATTATTCATTTATTTATTAATTCATTCCACCGGTATTATTTGAGCACCTAATATGAATCAAACATTGACCTCTGTCCTAGGGTTATAGTATTGACCAAATAGACAAAAATCTTTACCTCTGTCAAGCCTCTAACAGAGAGAGTACATATATTTTTAACAAAAAGTTTAAATGTGTCAAGTGATAAAAAGGATCATAGAGAAAAATACATCAGGCAGGCATGATCGGGAAAGCCGGGTGAGGGGGTTGCTATTTAAATTTGAATGGTCAATGATAAA
Source organism: Mirounga leonina (assembly GCF_011800145.1). NCBI lineage: Eukaryota > Metazoa > Chordata > Mammalia > Carnivora > Phocidae > Mirounga > Mirounga leonina. Next base: position 29,283,948 of record NW_023270739.1, read on the forward strand.
ATTTTATTAGACACACAAAATAGGTCAAATGATCACGAAGGGGGGCACCTGGGTGGCTCAGTCATTAAGCGTCTGCCTTCGGCTCAGGTCATGATCCCAGGGTCCTGGGATTGAGCCCCGCATCGGGCTCCCTGTTCAGCAGGAAGCCTGCTTCTCCCTCTCCCACTTTCCCTGCTTGTGTTTGTGCTCTCGCTATCTCTCTCTGTCAAATAAATAAATAAAATCTTAAAAAAAAAAAGATCATGAAGGTATCTATGTAAGAACATTATAGGCTAAAAATGGAAAATGTAAACTACTGGCAAAAGTGAGCATAGAGGGGCACCTGGGTGGCTCAGTTGCTTAAGTATCTAACTTCGGCTCAGTTCATGATCCCAGAGTCCTGAGATGGAGCCCCACATAGGGCTCCCTGCTCAGCAGGGAGTCTGCTTTTCCCTCTCCCTCTGCCCCTGCTCTCTCTCTCTCTCTCACACACGGGCACTCTCTCTCTCTCTAATAAATAAAATCTTAAAAAAAAAAAAAGTGAGCTTGGAGAGTTTAAAAACAAGGAGACCAGTTTAGGTGCCATGGATGAATGAGGGCATGAGCAGGAGAGGAAGACAACAGTTTGTGTGTGTGTGTGTGTGTGTGTGTGTTGCTGAGAGGAAGATAACAGCCCTGTGTAACCTAAGGCTTTAGCTTTGAAGTAAGATAGGAAGCTGTTTAGCATACTCATATATTTCAGCCAACTATAGAATATAGCCAATTTTTCACCTTGGAAAAGAGAATTATTCAAAGATAAGCTTTAGAAAAGAAATGGGTAATATCACGCATATTATCTAACTTGTTTAATCCTCAAGCCCCTCACCAGTAAAGAAAGAATACTAAAAACATGTTCAGTGCAATTATAAATACACTTGTTTAACACACACTAAGTTCTCAATCAATGAAGTCAGTTGTTATTAGCTTAAATGGGGAACAATTTTAATCAAGTAAGAGGTATATATTTCTAAATGCATTCACTTTGCTATTTATGAACCACATAATAGAACTGTTAAATCTTATGCAAGATTTAATCATACATCCATATATGTACATTTCTAGCTTTAAACATTTTAACATGCACAATAGAGTAACCCACTTGGTTCCAATATAATGGCTGGAGATATTATTATTAGATTGACAAGATGATTTATCTGCAGAATAAATTAGGAAATTGATGTTTGGGTTAAAAAATGTATTCTAGACTTCAAATCAAACTAACTATTGAGTATCTGTGATGTCTGAAGCTCTGTGTAAGGCGCTGGCACAGCAAAAATAACCGAATATATATCAATAAATAAATATAATTAATAATAATAATAATTTGTTATTGTTGTAGGTGATGAACTTGAAGTTCTCTTTGGGTACTTTAGGAGCAGAAGAAAACGTATTTCCTAGCTTTATCTGGAACTGAAGGCTTATGAATAGAGGTTTTCTGAGGAGGTGAATCCCATCTATCTAACTTTCTGTTTCCCTTCCTTCGTTCCTTCCTTCCTTCATTCCTTCGTTCCTTCCTTCCATCTTTTCTTTCTTTCTTTCTTCCTTTCCTTAACTTTGCATCCAAATACAGAGATATCCATATCCTAATTATAGCTGAGAAGTGAGAGAAAGAAAAAAAAAACAAACACTGGGGTGGGGGAAAAGGAGATATGCTAATTTCTATAGAATTGCTTTTTTTAGAAAATGAAAAAAAAAAAAAAAAAAGAAGTACTTCCAAAGTAGAGTCTCTAGGAATACACAGTTCAGGGTACCCTATGAGAGCCTGTATAGGGTCTAGTATCAATGCAGTTTTTAAAGGGTATCACATGAGAGGAATTTCTTGGTTCCTCATAGATGTGGTAATATTTACAGGAATTTAAGATATCTTTCTGAGGGACTTATGTGAGGAAAAAATGGTGGAAAGAAAATGTATCTTGTGAAATGTATTTAATTTTATAGGAGCATGCAATACATGAGTTCTGGATATTGAAGATAATAGCCAACATTCTGAGGGACAAATTATGTTAGAGTCTAAGCTTTTAGAAAATTAAATAATAAATCCTAAAAAGCTGATTTAGATGTGCATATTCTTTTCCAGAACATTAAAACAAATATAGATATCGTTTCTACCATATTTAGTGAATATATAGCAATTGGCAAGGAACACTTTACAGAGTAGTCAGAGAAGCTCGTATCATTTTTGTCTTTATGAAGCTCAGATTCTAGGGTGCTGGTGGTGGTGGTGGTGGTAAGGATCCTACAAGTATATATTAAAAGTAGCCTTATATGTCAGCATCTAATTAGTTCAATAAGTGTATTTTGAATGTGTGAGAGTGCATAAAATCAAAAGATTTTATTTAATGGACTCTAGTTTTTATTCTTTCATAATCTTGAACTGTAGGATTATAAGCAAGCTATTTCTGTGTGCTTCAGCTTTCATATAGATAAAATGAGGGAAATACACAACTTTCAGATAACCCTTAGTTCATTTTGCCTTTTATATTTCTAATTGTCTGTGTATAAAAAAATACACATGGTATTATGACTACATGTAAAAACTTTAATAATTATGTGAAAATAATGAAGTTGCTAGGATTTTTTTCACACATACCATGTGCTAGACTCTGTGATATTTTATTTATTCATTCCAACAATCTGCTGAATTAAGTACTATTAGGTACTAATAAAGAAAAAAAGATATATAAGTTAAGTAATAAGTAAATGCCTCTCTCTTGGGTCAGAGACTAGACTGGGGTGAAAGATAAACATTCTGCCTATAGTAAAACTAACATTCTAGTTTGGATGCCTTTACGAGTATCTATATATCTATATTTCTCATGTATAGGATGGTTAGATTGGAAATACATATGACGCTTGCCTTCAAGGCGTCCACTATGCTAAGGAAGAAGGGAGGGAGGGATTGAGATTTGATATATGATTTGTTAATATACATCTTCATTCAATCTCCATAACACTATCTGACTAAGTGTGGGAGAGCCAGTGTCAACAGAGGAGTTGAATTTTGAGCTGGTTTGTACAATAATTAGAAGTTTATTTAAAGCAAACAAAACAAGCTAAGAGAAAACATTATAAATAAAGAGGACAGCTTATAAAAAGACAAGGACTGCATGAGTGAGCAGGGCACGTTTGGAGAAGAGCAAGTAGTTCAGTATGTCTACATAACCAAAGGATCCATATGGGAGAATTGTAGGAGATGTGGATATAAGTCAGCAGACATGATATTAAAAAGCATGTCCTTCAATGGTCTTCTAAAGGATTTTGAGCAATGAAGTGTCATAATCAAGATTACATATTAATAAGAAAAATTATAAAGAAATAAAAAATAATTTCAGGGACATATTGATTATAGAAAACACAGGATTGCATGACTGATTCAATACAAAAGGGATAGGAAGTGAGGGAGAGAAAGGAGATAAAGGTTATTCCTAGAATTTTTAAATGTATTTTCTAGATAAAAATTGACTTACTAAGTTAATTTATTTTTAAATAAATCTCTCTGTCTTTCTTTTAATCCCACATTTTGTTCAATTTGTAAAAGCTAATCTTTAAAGTAAAAATATCCTTCAAGTTCAGAAAGTCTCTCTATCTAATTTGATATGGGAAAGTTGAAAAAGTATCCATTCTTGCCCTGTGCATATCTAGGTTCAAACAAGAAAAGGTAAGTTATGGTTGAAATGACCTCATAAAGCACACAAATTTTTACTAAGTTTTTGAAAGGGGCATGATTTTATCGATAAAAGTAAAAAAAAAAAATCTATGAATAAAATAAAATTTAAAGTGAGTTATTTTAAATAGGATTTATAACCATGCATTTAATGTGAACTGTCTTTTTAAAAGGGCTTCTGAAAATCTAGGTGGAAATATAAGTGCTTAATCTATATTTCATCTCTTTGACCTTAAATTTATAGAAGAACACTTAACATTCTAGCAGCAATGTGGGGATTGTTTTTGAGTTTCTTATTCAGATAAATTTAAAATCATATGGTTAACTCCCCATTATCCATGCTAAAGTAGGATTAAAGCTGATAATACAAATGATGCATTTGCATACACACACATACCCATGCATGCATGAGTGCGCACACATGTGCACATGCGCACACACACACACGTGTGCTCATGTTCTATTCAGGAAGAATTTATTATACATTCTTAATCTATTAGGGATTTCTTCGGAGAGTATATAAGCTACACCACTGTATTGCTTCCATTACTTTGAATTCCAATTTTGGCACCTATTCAAGTTTTTCTTTAATGCATGCTTTAATATATATATATCTTTCTTTTTGTGTATACTACACAGGTAACAAAGGGACTATGTGTCATATTCACCTTTGATTTTATCTCTGTACCTAAAAGACTAAATTAATTGCTTTCCACCAAAACTGGCTTCCTAAATATACCACTGTAGAAAATATTGCAAGCATAAAGTGTATTTTAAAGTATTTTAAAATACATTGAAAAATATTACTAGCATATCAAACTGACAAATAATGAATATTATTATTAAAATTAAGCTAGGAAAGAATGATTCAAGTTAAAGGAAAATATTAAGTAAATAACATTGATCTAATATATGGGTATGGCTAAAATTTAGCAGCTACATATGTGGACTAAAGTTAACCTGACTGATATTTCATCTTCAAAATTAATCTATTATCTATAAATTGGAAGCAATATTTTTTATAAGCAGTAGCCAAATAAAAGAGAAAAAAAAAACTGTCTTTCTGCAAAAACGGAATTAATGGTGGCAACTTTTTCCATTTGACAGTAACTTATACTAAAAGGAGGTCAGTATCCAATTCAATCAGCATGGATGGCAAGAACCAATTAGATATTAAACCCAGGAGTGTGGTTGGATTTAGAATTTTCCCTTTGGTCTCAAAATCTCTACTTTTTCTAGGTACACAGAGACATGTGCATGACAAAACCTTTAAAGACATGTGCATGACATATCCATTTTATGGTCCAGGTATAGAACAACAAAAGGATCATTAATAATCTATCATAATATCTACTCATATGAACCAATGAGCCAGAGTAAGCCCAAAGGAGTTGACAGACTTGAATTGGTGCCAAAGAAAGCTTAGGGAAAGCAGTAGCTAAGTGAGACCTTGAGGACAGTTCAGAAATAGGAAAAAAACAAGAGTGTAGTGAAGTTGGCAACAATGCTTAGAAGACTATTGCAATGATCCAGGATAAGGGGGGGTAAGAGCCAAAAATGACAGTGGGAAGGGCAATAGAGAGTAAAGAGGTAGGACTGACAGTACTTGGTGACGATTGGCTTTAGAAGGTAAGAGGGAGGAGTTAAGATTAACTCCCAGATTCCTGATTTAACTGGATCAATGCTGGTTCATTTTCACTGACTTAATGAAAAAGAAGAAAAGAAAAGGTTTTGGGTAGTGATTGTTAATTGGGATGATTTGTCTCAGGGGATGTTTGGCAATATCTGGAGACATTTTTGGTTGTCATAGCTAGGGAAGGGTGCTGCTGACATCTTAAATAGGAGCCCAGGATGCTGCTAAATACACAGTGCCCAACAATGCACAGGGCACTCCTTTCTCCCAACAAGGAATTATCAGCTCAAATTGTCAACAGGAGGTTCAGAAAGACTGGTGTATGGTAAGAAAAAAAATCATTTAAGTTTTGGACCTTATGGCAGGTAAAATAATCATCCCATAAATGTCCTAGATCTTAATCCCTGCACCTGGAAATAGATTACTTTCCATGGCAAAAGGGACTTTGCAGATGTAATTAAGTTAAGGATCCTGAAATGAGGGCGTGTATATTGGATTACCAAGGTGAATCCAATGTAATTACAAGGACCCTTCTTTTCAAAGAAGAAAATATGACAGGGGCGCCTGGGTGGCTCAGTTGGTTAAGCGACTGCCTTCGGCTCAGGTCATGATCCTGGAGTCCCTGGATCGAGTCCCGCATTGGGCTCCCTGCTCGGCAGGGAGTCTGCTTCGTCCTCTGACCCTATCCCCTCTCATGTGTTCTCTCTCTCTCATTCTCTCTCTCTCAAATAAATAAATAAAATCTTAAAAAAAAAAGAAAATATGACAACAGAAGCAGGGGTCAGGGAATGAGAGAGAGATTTAAAGATGTTATACTGCTGGCTTTGAAGATTAAAGAAGGGTCCATAAGCCAAGAAATGTGGGGAGCTTCCAGAAGCAGGAAGAAAAGGGAAATAGATTCTCCCCTAGAACCTCCAGAGACAACACTGGCACCTTGATTTTGTGCTCAGTAAGACCCATTTTAGCCCTCTGATATCTAGAATTGTAAGATTTGATAGATGATAGATAGATGATAGATAGACATATATATGTATAGTCTTAAGCACTGTGTGTGACATTTTGTTAAAAGAGCAATAAGAAACTAATATAGAAATGTTGAGTTTACATTGAACACTAAGTAGAGATACCTAGTGGCGAGAAAGGGAAAACTTGACTAGCAGTATTGTTTAGAGGTCCCCAATACATAGTGGTGAAACTAAACAGATCAGTGAGATCTTCCCCATGAATAATGTGCAAGTTGAAAAGAAAATAAGATCAAGTAGAAGTCCTGGAAATATCCACAATTAATGTGAGGTAATAGAGGAAGATCTTGTGAAAAAGTCCAGAGAGAGAGGAAGATAAGGTGGTGAGAGCTTGGAGAGAGAGGCATTATGGCAGGCAAAGGAAGAGAGTTCCAAATAGGAAGCGGGAATATATGGCAAGTGTGCCTCAAAGTAAAATCAGGATTGAAAAGGGCTTGTTGAATTTAACAGGTAATCACTGGTGTCTTTATTCAAAGCAATTTCAGTGGCATCATCAAAGAGAGAGAACATGCAGCAGTGATCCGAGAGGTGCACTAAAGGTCAACGGTAGAGACAAAGACTGTTTCACTTTTAAGAATTAAGAGAAAAGAAATACTCGATAGAGAGAGGCGTGGGGTTGCCTGAACATTGGTGTGCCTGTGTTTATGTGCCTTGAGTTTTTGAGATAAGAGAACTTTGGACATGTTGAGGGTAGAGAGAGAGAAGTTGAAAAATATGAAAAAGGGGAAGAAACAAAGGGAAAGTCCCATAAATGTGAGTGACATTAAGTGGAAGGGTCACCTCTATGCTGAAATGTAAAGAAAGGATGGAAGCATGAGTATAAATTGAAAGTGTTTTGGGGCACCTGGGGGGCTCAGTCGGTTAAATGTCTGCCTTCAACTCAGGTCATGATCCCAGCGTCCTGGGATCGAGCCCCGCATTGGACTCCCTGCTCCGCGGGGAGGCTGCTTCTCCCTCTCGCTCTGCCTGCTGCTTCCTCAGCTTGTGCTCTTGCTCTCTCTCTCTCTCTCTGCCTAATAAATTAATCAAATCTTAAAAAAAAAAAAAGAAAGTGTTTTATAAATGGGTAGGGGACCAAGAAGTTCTGGAAGTTTCTGACTGGATGTCAACATTTTCTTGTAAACCTGGAGTCAGGTGTTCTGAGATAAATTTATGCTAAGATGAGGGAAGTAGTAATGGGTGGCACTCCTGGAAGGCAAGCTTCAGATTGGCTTTTCCAAAAATGAGCTTGTCAAGTGTAATGCTTTAGGGTTTGAGAGCACTAGCTTCATGCAACTCTACTCTCAAAGTCATTTTGGTGAAAATACATGGTCCTCTGTCCAAATGAGCTACAGACAAACTGGTATCATCAGGAAGAAGCAGGTTTTCAGGTAAAACAAACTGGAAGAGACAGTTTTAAAAAATATAGAGGGTAATAGAACAGGTTTCTAGGGGAGTGTGAAGCTGGTTTAATGGCAGTAAACAAAATAAGTAAGGAGGATCAGATTTATTTAGTTATATGCTTTTGAAGTCTTATGTTAAAGTTTGTATAGAACTATTCATTCAGGATTATTTTACATTTTTCTTTTGCTTAGAGTTTAGGGTGTATGTGAGTTTAATAAAGTCAAAATGACTTATATACCTTTATTGGTCACATGGTCATCCCTTAAAGGAAATGGCCCAAGGTCAGTTAGAGAATATTGAATCACACTTTCATTAAGCCTGCAACAATTAGAATTAATAGAATTTTCTGAACGAAATAAAGGTTATGCCAAGGTTTTGCTGACTGAGCTGCAACTTTATTGCCATGGATTAGATACAAAAATGACCTTAAGTAATTTTCCTGATAATTATATGCTGGTACACAAGCTTTTAAATTACTTTACAGAAATACTTACCTAGATAACATGCTGATATCTTTAAAAAATATTTATTATTTCAGTATTCTTTACCACTAAGAAAAATAAAAAGATTATGGCTAATATCAAACTAGAATATGCATCATATGTGTACGTATTTTTGATGAACTCATTAAAATCAAGAGAAGTGTTTAAGCAATTTACTTCACAATAGTTGCCTAGCAACCCTCAGGAAATCAATAACTTATTTTACAAAGTCTTTATAACTCCTTTTATATTTTTTCATTTTTTACATACCCTATTTTAGTTTGAAGTTGTCATTCATCATTTCAGGCTCTAACTAGAAGCAATACTAAAATTTGGGGGGGTGAGAAACAAAGGAGTTTTTCTAATAAGGAAATAAAGCATCATTAAACCTAAAACCGTAACAAATGCACTGTATATTAGCATATTTGAATTAAAATGAAACATATTTCAAGACATAAGCTAACAGGTGTAACTGGTAATTAAACTTGTCAGATGACTTAACAATTATATGCATTTGACAGGACTCTAATAACATGAGTTGATGAGTAACTTTGTATGATCCTTTCTGATGAAACATTGGCAACTAGATGAACTTCATGTTCGAAAAATACTAATATTTCCTTAGTTACTCAGAAAAAAAGTTGTATAAACAATGCATGTTAAGTGCATCTAAAATAGAAAATAAGTCACTAGTAATCTCACCATGTTACTCTTAAATTTTTTCCATATATCTTGGATACCTTTATAGGATCATCACCATCAACATTATTATTATCAAAAAGGCTCACTTTTTAAAGAGTGATACTATGTATCAGCTCTGTTGTAAACACTTTTTATATTGTAATTAATGAAATCCGTGTGAGTAATTATAATGCCAATTTCATAGATGGCCTGATTAAGATACAAAGAAGTTAAATAATGGAAATGTTACATATGGTAAAGCCAGGCTATAATACGGTCCGACTCCTTTGGATTTAGCCTGCCCCAGTTTTGTTTTGTTTTTTTTTTCCCTAGAACTTTACTTCTTATGGTATATATTTGAAAAACAATAGATAATACATTTATTGTTTATAGCATGCTATACACAGTTATAAATTCTTCGCATGTATTGAGATTTTTCATCTTCACAAAAAATGTGTGAGTAGCTTCTATAATATTTTACAAATAAGGATACTATAGCACAGGTAGTGATTAAATGAAGTTACTCCAGGGCACCTGGGTGGCTCAGTCGGTTAAGCGTCTGCCTTGGGCTCAGGTCATGATCCCAGGGTCTTGGGATCGAGCCCCGCAGCAGGCTCTCTGCCTAGCAGGCTCCCTCTCCCTCTGCCTGCCGCTCTGCCTACTTGCAATCCCTCTCGCTCTCTCTCTCTGTCAAATAAATAAATAAAATCTTTAAAGAGTAAATGAAGTTACTCCAAATCACACACCTAATGATGTGAAGAGTCAGAATTTGAATTAAACTCAAGGTGGCTTCAGAATCTGAGGATACAATTGAAACAGAAGATGATCCTGTAAGTCAGCCCTCCATAAATTTAATTTCTAATCTGGGAGACAGACAACTATAAACTAAATATACACATCCATGCATGTATGAGTATGTTCATATGTATATGTAACAGTATGAGATATTAAGAGAGAGAGAATAACAGGGAGGTGGGGAAACTTCTTTAGATGGGGTCATGGGAGTAGAATTCTCTCAAAATTGACATTTCAGCTGAGATCTGAAATACAAGAAGCTAACCAGTGTTGAGTAGAGAGCATTTCCAGTAGGGAAACCAACCTGTACTGTGAAATAGGTTAGTGTATTCTGAAAAATTTGAAAAGTACATGCTTCCCACCAACAAACAGGGAACATCACTCAGCCATCTCTTTTTGTGGTTGGATAGGTCTAATCAGACAAGACTTGGCAAAATTCAAGATGTTTTGACAACAGTAATTTGATTCCACCACTTTGATTGTGGTGGTTTGAGTATATCATGTATTCAGAACCTTTAACTCTATTCTAATATAGAAATAAACAAAAGTTATCAAATATTTAATTTATGAAGAAATAGCATGCAGTTGACAACAATTTAACTGTACATTGTTATATGTGTCATTTAACTAAAATTTGTCTCATGGAGTGCTTTCCGTGACTCCATATATATCAGTGAGCTAAGTAGTAAGAAATTCCTACCATCAAGGAGGTTATAATTTCTCAGAACAATTATATTTGTTAGAAATTACTCAGGCATGGGGTACCTGGGTGGCTCAGTTGGTTAAGTGTCCACTTCTTGATTTCAGCTTGGGTCATGATCTCAGAGTTGTGAGATCAAGCCCCTCATCAGACTCTGTGCTGAGCATGGAGCCTGCCTAAGTTCTCTCTCTACCTCTCCCTCTACCTCTGCCCCACCAAAGAATAAAAGAAAAGAAATGACTCAGGCATAGTGGACTTGATGAGAATAAAAGAACAGGGAAGGAGAGGGGCACCTGGGTGGCTCCACTGGTTGAGCACCAGACTCTTGGTTTTGGCTCAGGTCTCAAGATTGTGGGATCAAGCCCCATGTTGGGCTCTGTGCTCAGTGTGTAGTCTACTTCAGATACTCTCTCTCTCTCCCTCACACTCAGTCTCTAAAATAAATAGTAAGTAAATAAATAAATAATAAATAAATAAAATCTTTTATGTATATATGTACAACAGGAAAGGAGGAAAAAAACAAGGAAATGAAGAGAAAGTAGCAGAAAAAACAACCTCACTTTTTAGGAAAGGCTACAATTATTAAAATTTGATATAAACAAAAAAATGATATGTCAAACTTTCTTCTAATATTGACAAGGAAAAAAGTCAACACTGATGAGAATAATTATAGTAAACTAAAAATTAAAATGGAAAAAATAGAAAACTGGTTTATGGATATAAGTTGAGAAATTATATTCTCTTATTTGATATTCTCTGGGAGAATTAAATTTTCACAAAATAAATCAATTTTTGACCTATTGGTGATTAAATGCCTTTTATTTATTAAAATATACTCACATTAAAATATATATATATATATATACTCGCATTATCCTTGAAGTTAAAATTACAGAAATAATGTTGTGGGCTCAATCTACTCTGTTTCCTCATAGCTTTTCTCCAGCATTTCTGTTTTGACCGTATCACTTTGATATGGTATCTAGATACTGTCTTTGGGGGAGGTCTTCTTTGTGACTGTCTCCACACATTATTTTAAAAGGTTTCCATGACATTTCACCTTCCATATCCAGTGTATTTTTTCAGATTAATGTACTTGTATATGCATCCATGTACATACAGCTTAGAAAAAAAACCAATTTTAAAGTTTTCAGGTAAATATACTTTTCACAGAAGGTAGAATTTAATCATATAGTTTGTTAGAAGGTATTTTTTAATTTGCCTCTGCTTAATTTTCTGACCTTTAAGTCAAAAGTTAGTTTAATTTGAAGACTATTTTTTTTAAATAAGCCTTTAAAATTTAACGGCCTTATACCTTATTACCTTTTTTCTTAGTTTTTTAATTGAAGTATAGTTGACATACAATTTTACATTAGTTTCATAAAGGAAGTCTTTTGTAAATTCACAAATATTAGGAGAAATGTGGTTTCACTTTTTTCTTCAGCAACCAGTAGGAAATTTTTCTCCTACCAAGTTTCAGAAGTGCTCATGTAGAAATCAATAGGAATACTGAGATTTTTTTCCCCCTAGATCCTATACCTATTACTATTAGGTATATGAAATGATGTATACATATTTTACCATTTGTTCTTTTCCACTTAAGGATACAGTGATAAGCAGTGATACAACTATTGTACAATCTTAGAGAAGAAAAATGTAGGGGCACCTGGGTGGCTCATTCGTTAAGCATCTGCCTTCGGCTCAGGTCATGATCCCAGGGTCCTGGGATGGAGCCCACATCAGGCTCTCTGCTCAGCGGGAAGCCTGCTTCTCCCTCTCCCTCTCCCCCTGCTTGTGTTCCCTCTCTCGCTGTGTCTCGCTCTCAAATTAAAAAAAAAAAAAAAAAAAAAAAAAAAAAAAAAAAAAAAAAAAAAAAAGAAAAGAAAAGAAAAAAAAAGAAAAAGAAAGAAAGAAAGAAAAATATAAAGAGTTCTCTAAAGTCAGTTGTGGAAATTTTTTTTTTAAGATTTTATTTATTTATTCATGAGAGACAGAGAGAGAGAGAGAGGCAGAGGGAGAAGCAGGCTCCCAAGGAACAGGGAGCCCGATGTGGGACTCGATCCCAGGACCCTGGGATCATGACCTGAGCCGAAGGCAGACGCTTAACCATCTGAGCCACCCAGGTGCCCCAGTTGTGGTATTTTTTTTGTTTAATGTTAGTACTTTGCTCTCTTCTTCCATATTGTTTTATCTATAGGCAAGCTCCAAACTGAAATTCAGTTATACAGATTTATACTGTTCTAGAACTGTGTGCTTCAGATGTGATCAGATTAGGAATATAACTCTGATTCAAAGAGGTCAATGCCATGAACATTGTGATCTATTTCTTTAATTTCATTGTAGATAACATGGCATGTAACTTAAAGAAGGTGTTTCTGACAATTTTATATTATGCTTCGAGGAAAAAAAAAAACAGCCCTCTGAAGACTATTTCTTTTTTATAAAAGCAGTGTAAAGCTTCAAGTATTGTTGCTATTCATTGACACTTACATAAAAGAAACAGAAATTTGCTTCTGTGACAATGTCCTTACTACCTTTATTTTTTGGTGTTAATTGTGAGCCTGAGTGGTGTTTTCAGTTGATTTCATTTTTTCTAGGTCAAAATACTATAATTCTATTCTATCAAGCTGAGATTTTAAGATCATTTTTCTTCTACTTTCTAGCCTTTATGCTTTCAAATATTATCAAAATAAAGGTTTATTTTATTTGATTGCCTGCAGGAAAAAGCCACACTGTTTCTAAAATCCTGAATAAACATTTAGAAACATATGGTAATTGAAAAAGTCATAATCTGGCACTATAGTAACAGCCTGTTTATACAAGAGGATTTTGTGATTTGAATATTGCTTGTCATCTAATCTGGCAAGAAGTTGTAATATCAAATATGTGCTTTATTTAGAAGAGACACAGGCTGTGGTTATGTAAAATTACTCAACCTACATTGAACTATAGAGTGAGTTCAAGTTGAAATAAATATTTTGTGATATAGTTTCTACTTGAGGTTATTGAAGTTATCTTTTCATATTAACCATTTAAAAATTATAATATATTATCCGATTGCTACTGCCTCTATTTTAGGAAAATGGATTCATATTTAATGAGTTTTACAATGCAGCCTTCTTGTCAATAAGTTGTATTACTCTCTGGGCAAGTGTATAAATCATCACTTATAAATCAATTTATATTTTAATATGCCAGAGGGTAGCTATTGAAAGGAATAATGTGACAAATCAATTTGTAAATTAAATGATCATTACCTAATTTATCCCTTTAGATCCAGATAGAGAAGTGTGTGTTAATCTTTCTGAGTTCAAAGCACACTCTACATCTAGAATTTTTTGGAGGTTCACTTGAAAGAATTAAAAGACTAAAAGTGAGATTAAACAAGTTAACAATGATTATAAAACAACCACTATTTTAAATTTTAAAAAGGTTGCATGGTGAATATAAAAGCAGAACCCGATAATATAGCTGTGTGAATATAATAGTTGGTTACCTTACGACAGCTATCATTCATTAATAAGGCAAAACATTTACAAGTTTCAGGAAGTAAGCATTTGTCTTTGCCTCTTTTTGATGCTATGCTAAGCCTTTTAGTTATAGCAAGCTGTGCCCTGCTCAAAATACATTGATTTGACTAGCCAAGTAAAGCTCTATTTAATGGACGATGTTCTAACTATATGTATACTGTACTTAGTTGTAGCAAAAATGTGTTGTGCATATCAGAGACAAAGCAATTTTTAGTTAGACCCTGTGCTCAAGCATACTAATTGACCACTAACCAAAATGTTTGCATGGGGGATGTACTGTAATTAACAAACTCCTTTGGCTATAGAATGGTTTCTACTTCTCAATCACTACCTAACTAAACAAACTTTCAGAAACATAAAACAGTTTTTATGGAAATAAACTATACAGTATTACAGGAAAATAAATTTAAGTGTCCAAATAACTCCACCAAGAACGTGTATCAACATAATAAATTTTATAAACTTTTATTAAAATATGAATGAATAGATGAAACATATTTTTGAGTAATTGTACGCATCTTCAAACTAATAATCAAACTTTTGGTTACCTGCCATGGAGATATTGGATGTCTTAATTATACATCCAGGCATATGATTATACCTGGCATATGTGAAATTGCGATTATTTGGATAAAAACACAATTCAGACCTTGTTCTAAAACTACATACTAGAAAATTTCTCCTCTGAGTCTAGGCTTGGCCATTTGATTGGTTTTGCCAATGAGACAATCGCCAATAATGATGGCGGTAGAGGTTGAAAAGTGATTATGTAATGGGTCTTGCTTTCTTGCTGAATTTGGAAATCTGATACCATATGAACACACCTGAGCCAGCCTGATGGAAAGTCTGGGTAAAGAAGGACTAAGACACTGTGTTTGACAGTTGGCCAACTACCAATCAGTGAGTGAGGCTATTTTAGACTCTTAAGATCCAGTCAAGCCACCATTGAATGATAGACATCAGCTAAGTCAGCTGCAACCCATAGAATTGTGGAAAATAATAAAGGTTAGTTTTTTAAATTAAGCCACTAGATTTGGGGTTGCACAAGAGATAACTGATACATTATTAGAATCAATAGTATAATTCTTAGATGTAATACATACTGGCAATGTTACCTTAGACAAATTACTGACATCTTCTGACACTTAGTTTCCTAATCTATAAAATAAAAAGGCTAAAAATTATCTTCAAACTTTTGTATATGAGTTAATTGCTATAAGACAGATAAAGTACTTAGTACTATACCAGCAAAGAGTATGTGCATTATATAATTCCATTACCTTTATTTTAAAAATCCTACAAACTGAATAACATGTCTTAAAATATGAAAGAGAAGCAAAAATAATCTAAGGAAAATTTTTAAATGTTTCGGTAATTTCTCTTTTATCAATCAGAGACTACCCTGGGAGTTAATCAGAGATGTTTCAAGGCTTATAAAAGGGCAGAAATCTGAAAATTGTCAGTTTACCCCCAACCTAGTAAAAAAAAAACATACAAAACTAAAACTATATATTTATTACACTATTAACATGAATATTGTAGAATTGCTATGCCATTAATGTAGCAGGTGTATAAAACCAATGCCATGAATTTTTTCTTTATTATTGCAGCTTTTGAGCTGTTCTGGATATGTGTGTGGAAAATTTGCTTAATAGCTCTCTTGTTAATATAAACAAAATCCATTCAGTTTAGTTATCTCATTGACTAATCAAAAATGAACAAAGTAAAATTCCTTCAACTAGAAGTAAGGATTGACCAAAAGAAAACATAAATGTAATTTCCCAATTAGACTTAGAAAAAAATTAATATGAGGTCATTTTTTGGTCAGAATTATGGAGAAAAATCAGAAAAGGAGGCAAAACTATATTTAACTGTATAAAATCATAAAATATCTGTTTGTTTTTTTAATTTAAAATCGAAGCTCAGGCTTGGAAACAGTTTCAATAAATAAGCAAATTTATTAACTGACCAAATATTTGTGACATGCCGACCATTTGTCCCTTATAATAATAGTGAAGAATCCAGTGAAAAGTGAGACAGACAGGAGTTTAGAGCCAAGCATTCATTCACTTTCTTCATTCATTGCACACATTTGCTTTGTCTATAAAATGTCAGGCACTAATCTAGTTTCTAGGCATCTGATGGTAAAGAAAAAAACATGGCCACTGCTCTCAAGGAACTGTGGGAGGAAAAGATCCATGTTAAATAATAAAACACACAAAACTAAATGTCACGCTCTTTTAAGTAGTATGAAAGAAAATAGAGATAATTAAATGGCCAATATCAACAACAAAATGTGGTAGTGGGAGGACAACTTTATGGGAACAGAGGAAAGGAACACAACATATTTGGGGGATGAGGAATAAAGATGATCAAAAAAAAAGGTTACTACTAAAAGTGAAATTTTAGCAGAAAATGAGGCATCCAGTAGAGTATGCCTGCAGGAAAACTCAGGTTAATGTTGAAAAACTAAAATTTGGTTAATGTTGTTAGATTGTTTCATTGTATACACAGAGTTTGTCATTATTCTAAGAAAATTTTCTTCAGCTTGTGTGAGTCTCTTGAATGGAAATTAGATCTGCCTATACTCTTAACTACCATATTCTTGGACTGTGAGAAAGTCACAGTATTAATTCAGTAGTGATTATTCTTGCTCCTAAGTCAACACAAACAAAAACTACTGTCATCAGGATCTATTACTCACAGAGTTATTGGCATCACTTCCCAGCCTATAAAGCATTGCAGTAGCGCCGTGTGCTGATAATCGACTCTCTCATGGTTATAGTAAGGTAATTTATTTTTATTTATTTTTATTTTTTTTATTCTTATGTTAATCCCCATACATTGCATCATTAGTTCTAGATGAAGTGTTCTATGATTCATTGTTTGTGCATAACACCCAGTACTCCATGCAGAATGTGCCCTCCTCAATACCCACCACCAGGCTAACCCATCCTCCCATCCCCCTCCCCTCTAGAACCCTGTTTGTCTTTCAGAGTCCTTCATCTCTCATGGTTCGTCCACCCCTCCGATTTCCCCCGCCCCATTCTTCCCCTCCCGCTACCTTCTTCTTTTTTTTCTTAACATATATTGCATTATTTGTTTCAGAGGTACAGATCTGAGAGTCAACAGTCTTGCACAATTCACAGCGCTTACCAGAGCACATACCCTCCCCAGTGTCTATCACCCAGTCACCCCATCCCTCCCACCCCACCCCCCACTC
Source organism: Mirounga leonina (assembly GCF_011800145.1). Lineage (NCBI taxonomy): Eukaryota > Metazoa > Chordata > Mammalia > Carnivora > Phocidae > Mirounga > Mirounga leonina. The sequence continues at coordinate 29,301,079 of NW_023270739.1, forward strand.
CAACAACACTCAGTTTGTTTCCTGCGATTAAGAATTCCTCATATCAGTGAGATCATATGATACATGTCTTTCTCTGTTTGACTTATTTCACTCAACATAATACCCTCCAGTTCCATCCACGTCTTTGCAAATGGCAAGATCTCATTCCTTTTGATGGCTGCATAATATTCCATTGTATATATATACCACTTCTTCTTTAGCCATTCATCTGTCGATGGACATCTTGGCTCTTTCCACAGTTTGGCTATTGTGGACATTGCTGCTATAAACATTGGGGTGCATGTATGCCTTCGGATCCCTACTTTTGTATCTTTGCTGGGTCATAGGGCAACTCTATTTTCAACGTTTTGAGGAACCTCCATACTGTTTTCCAGAGTGGCTGCACCAGCTTGCATTCCCACCAACAGTGTAGGAGGGTTCCCCTTTCTCTGCATCCCCGCCAACATCTGTTGTTTCCTGACTTGTTAATTTTAGCCATTCTGACTGGTGTGAGGTGGTATCTCATTGAGGTTTTGATTTGGATTTCCCTGATGCTGAGTGATGTTGAGCACTTTTTCATATGTCTATTATCCATCTGGATGTCTTCTTTGGAAAAATGTCTGTTCATGTCTTCTGCCCATTTCTTGCTTGGATTCTTTGTTCTTTGGGTGTTGAGTTTGATAAGTTCTTTATAGATTTTGGATACTAGCCCTTTATCTGATATGTCATTTGCAAATATCTTCTCCCATTCTGTCGGTTGTCTTTTGGTTTTCTTGACTGTTTCTTTTGCTGTGCAAAAGCTTTTTACCTTGATGAAGTCCCAATAGTTCATTTTTGCCCTTGCTTCCCTTGCCTTTGGCAATGTTTCTAGGAAGAAGTTGCTGTGGCTGAGGTCGAAGAGGTTGCTGCCTGTGTTCTCCTTTAGGATTTTAATGGACTCCTGTCTCACATTTAGGTCTTTCAACCAAATTTGGAGTCTATTTTTGTGTGTGGTGTAAGGAAATGGTCCAGTTTCATTCTTCTGCATGTGGCTGTCCAATTTTCCCAACACCATTTGTTGAAGAGACTGTCTTTTTTCCATTGGATATTCTTTCCTGCTTTGTTGAAGATGAGTTGACCATAGAGTTGAGAGTCCATTTCTGGGCTCCCAATTTGTTCCATTGATCTATGTGTCTGTTTTTGTGCCAGTACCATACTGTCTTGATGATTACAGCTTTGTAATAGAGCTTGAAGTCCGGAATTGTGATGCCGCCAGCTTTGCTTTTCTTTTTCAACATTCCTCTGGCTATTCGAGGTCTTTTCTGGTTCCATACAAATTTTAGGATTATTTGTGTTCCATTTCTTTGAATAAAGTTGATGGTATTTTGATGGGGATTGCATTCAATGTGTAGATTGCTCTAGGTAGCATTGACATCTTCACAATATTTGTTCTTCCAATCCATGAGCATGGAACATTTTTTCATTTCTTTGTGTCTTCCTCAATTTCTTTCATGAGTGTTTTATAGTTTTCTGAGTACAGATTCTTTGCCTCTTTGGCTAGCTTTATTCCTAGGTATCTTATGGTTCTGGGTGCAATTGTAAATGGGATCGACTCCTTAATTTCTCTTTCTTCTGTCTTGTTGGTGTATAGGAATGCCACTGATTTCTGTGCATTGATTTTATATCCTGCCACTTTACTGAATTCCTCTATGAGTTCTAGCAGTTTTCGGGTGGTGTCTTTTAGATTTTCCACATAAATATCATATCATCTGCAAAGAGTGAGAGTTTGACTTCTTCTTTGCCAGTTTGGATGCCTTTTATTTCTTTTTGTTGTCTGATTGCTGTGGTTAGGACTTCTAATACTATGTTGAATGGCAGTGGTGATAGTGGACATCCCTGCTGTGTTCCTGACCTTACGGGGAAAGCCTCAGTTTTTCCCCATTGAGAATGATATTCGCTGTGGGTTTTTCATAGATGGCTTTTATGATATTGAGGTATGTACCCTCTATCCCTATACTCTGAAGAGTTTTGATCAAGAAAGGATGCTGTACTTTGTCAAATGCTTTTTCTGCCTCTATTGAGAGGATCATATGGTTCTTGTTCTTTCTTTGATTAATGTATTGTATCACGTTGATTGATTTGCGGATGTTGAACCAACCTTGCAGCCCAGGGATAAATCCCACTTGGTCGTGGTGAATAATCCTTTTAATGTCCTGTTGGATCCTATTGGCTAGTATTTTGGTGAGAATTTTTGCACCCATGTTCATCAAGGATGGTGGTCTGTAATTCTCCTTTTTGATGGGGTCTTTGTCTGGTTTGGGGATCAAGGTAATGGTGGCCTCATAAAACGAGTTTGGAAGTTTTCCTTCCATATCTATTTTTTGGAACAGTTTCAGAAGAATAGGTATGAATTCTTGAAATGTTTGGTAGAATTCCCCTGGGAAGCCATCTGGCCCTGGGCTTTTATTTGTTGGGAGATTTTTGATTACTGCTTCAATTTCCTTAGTGGTTCCAGGTCTGTTCAGGTTTTCTATTTCTTCCTGGTTCAGTTTTGGTAGTTGATACATCTCTAGGAATGCATCCATTTCTTCCGGAGTATCTAATTTGCTGGCATAGAGTTGCTCATAATATGTTCTTATAATTGTATTTCTTTGGTGTTGGTTGTGATCTCTCCTCTTTCATTCATGATTTTGTTGATTTGGGTCATTTCTCTTTTCTTTTTGATAAGTCTGGCCAGGGGTTTATCAGTCTTGTTAATTCTTTCAAAGAACCAGCTCCTCGTTTCGTTGATCTGTTTTACTGATCTTTTGGTTTCTATTTCATTGATTTCTGCTCTGATCTTTATTATTTCTCTTCTCCTGCTGTATTTAGGCTTTATTTGCTGTTCTCTCTCCAGTTCCTTTAGGTGTAGAGTTAGGTTGTGTATTTGAGACATTTCTTGTTTCTTGAGAAAGGCTTGTATTGCTATATACTTTCCTCTTAGGACTGCCTTTGCTGTATCCCAAAGATTTTGAACAGTTGTGTTTTCATTTTCATTTGTTTCCATGAATTTTTTTAATTCTTCTTTAATTTCCTGGTTGACCCATTCATTCTTTAGTAGGATGCTCTTTAGCCTCCATGTATTTGAGTTCTTTCTGACTTTCCTCTTGTGATTGAGTTCTACTTTCAAAGCATTGTGGTCTGAAAATATGCAGGGAATGATCCTAATCTTTTGGTACCAGTTGAGACCTGATTTGTGACCTAGGATGTGATCTATTCAGGAGAATGTTCCATGGGCACTAGAGAAGAATGTGTATTCTGTTGCTTTGGGATGGAATGTTCTGAATATATAAAGTCCATTTGGTCCAGTGTGTCATTTAAACTCTTTATTTCCTTGTTGATCTTTTGCTTAGATGATCTGTCCATTTCAGTGAGGGGGGTGTTAAAGTCCCCCACTATTATTGTATTGTTGTCGCTGTGTTTCTTTGCTTTTGTTATTAATTGCCTTATATAATTGGCTGCTCCCATGTTAGGGGCATATTTATAATTGTTAGATCTTCTTGTTGGATAGACCCTTTAAGTAGGATATAGTGTCCTTCCTCATCTCTTATTACAGTCTCTGGTTTAAAATCTAATTTGTCGGACATAAGGATTGCCACCCCAGCTTTCTTTTGGTGTCCACTGGCATGGTAAATGGTTTTCCACCCCTTCACTTTCAATCTGGAGGTGTCTTTGGGTCTAAAATGAGTCTCTTGCAGACAGCATATTGATGGGTCTTGTTTTTTTATCCAATCTGATAGCCTGTGTCTTTTGATTATGGCATTTAGCCCATTTACATTCAGGGTAACTATTGAAAGAGATGAATTTAGTGCCATTGTATTGCTTGTAAGGTGAATGTTACTGTATATTGTCTGTGTTCCTTTCTGGTCTATGTTGCTTTTAGGGTCTCTCTTTGCTTTGAGGACCCCTTTCAAGATTTCTTGTAGGGCTGGTTTTGTGTTTGCAAATTCCTTTAGTTTTTGTTTGTCCTGGAAGCTTTTTATCTCTCCTTCTATTTTCAATGACAGCCTACCTGGATATAGTATTCTTGGCTGCATATTTTTCTCATTTAGTGCTCTGAATATATCATGCCAGTCCTTTCTGGCCTGCCAGGTTTATATAGATAGGTCTGTTGCCAATCTAATGTTTCTACCATTGTAGGTTACAGATCTCTTCTTCCAAGCTGCTTTCAGAATTTTACCTTTGTCTCTGAGACTCGTAAGTTTTACTATTAGATGTCGAGGTGTTGACCTATTTTTATTGATTTTGAGAGGGGTTCTCTGTGCCTCCTGGATTTTGATGCCTGTTTCCTTCCCCAAATTAGGGAAGTTCTCTGCTATAATTTGCTCCAATATACCTTCTGCCCCCCCTTCTTCTTCTGGGATCCAAATTATTCTAATGTTGTTTCGTCTTAAGGTATCACTTATCTCTCAAATTCTGCCCTTGTGATCCAGTAGTTATTTATCTCTCTTTTTCTCAGCTTCTTTATTTTTCATCATTTGGTCTTCTATATTGCTAATTCTCTCTTCTGCCTCATTTATCCTAGCAGTTAGAGCCCCCATTTTTTATTGCACCTCCTTAATAGCCTTTTTTATTTCGATTGGTTAGATTTTAGTTCTTTTATTTCTCCAGAAAGGGTTTCTCTAATAACTTCCATGCTCTTTTCAAGCCTAGCTAGTATCTTTAAAATCATCATTCTGAACTCTAGTTCTGACACCATGCTAATGTCCATATTGAGTAGGTCCCTGGCAGTCAGTACTGCCTCTTGTTCTTTTTGTTGAGGTGAGTTTTTCTGTCTTGTCATTTTGTCCAGAGGAGAATAGATGAATGAGAGAACAAAATGCTAACAGGGTAACAACGTCCCCAGAAAATATACTCTAAACAAATCAGAAAAGACCTAAAACCAGAGGAAAAGAAAGGGAAAGAAAGAAAAAAAAAGAAAAGAAAAAGATAAAAATAAACAAAAACAGAACAAAACAAAAAAAAAAACAGAATATGATCAAATATGATCAGGCTGGTTGGTGCATAGATCAGTGCCACATGCTAGATTTTGGGTGTATTTTGGTCTGTTAGAAGAAAGTGCCTCCCAAAATTTTAAAGAAAGAAAAACTTATACATGTACAGAAATAAGGGTTAATATGTTGAAGAGATGGAATATGACTGTAAAGATGAAAATTATAAAAGATTTTATAAAAGGAATTGATAAGAAGTTTGAAAAAAGAAAGAAGAGAACTTAAAAAAAAAAAGAAAAGAAAAGGGAGAGAATGTGATCAGGCAGGAGACTAGAACAGGGCCATACACTAGAGATTTAGGGTATATTTTGATCTGTTAGGAGAAACTGTATCTCAGAATTTTAAAGAGAGAACAACTTATATATATATATACCAAAAACAAGGGTAACTACTATGAAGGGATAGAATATGACTCTAAAAATGAAAAAAAAATTTTTTTAAAAAGGGATTGATAAGATGTTGGTTGAAAAAGGTAAAAGAAAAATTCAAAAAAAAAAGAAGACAATTAGAAAAAAATTAACTTTGAAAGACTAAAGAATCATGGTAAAAAAGACATGAATTCTATGAGCAGTATTCCCCTAGCGCTGGAGTTCTGCCGTTCTCATTGATCGGTAAACTTGGTCTTGGCTGGCTGTTCTCGCTGATCTTCTGGGGAGGGGCTTGTTGCCGTGGTTTCCAAATGTCTCTGCCGGAGGCGGAATTGCCCCGCCCTTGCCGAGGGCTGGGCTAAGTAATCTGCTCAGGTTTGCTCTCGGGAGCTTTTGTTCCCTGCAGGCTTTCCGTTCAGCTTTGGAGGACGAGAGTGAAAATGGCGGCCTCCCAATCTCCATCCAGAGAAGCCGAAAACTCGGGGCCCCACTCCTCAGTGCACCCCCAGAGAAAAGCAGTCAGTCACTCCCGTCTCCCCGGTCTCCAGCCGCACTCCGTGCTCACCCAGCCTGTGACCGAGCGTTTCTATCTCTGGCGCACGATCCAGTGTGGAGTCTCCAAACCCAGCAGATCCCTGCGGTGCACTCCCGCGTGGCTCCTCCCAGGGGAGGAAGGGGAGTCTCCCTGGATCTGCCGCTTGTTGGGTCCCTGCCGGAGGAGCAGGGGCCCGACTGTGCTGCGGATCACGGTTTATGGCAACCCCGAGCTGAGAGCCCGCGCCTGGGCTCCGCCTCTGCAGCCGGCTTCCCTGCTCCGATACCTGGGAGCTCTGCCACACTCAGGCACCCCCGGTCTTTCTGTGACCCCGAGGGTCCTGAGACCACACTGTCCCGGAGGGTTCCACCCCCCGCTTAGCCACCAGAGTGACGTCCCTCGGCGGAGCAGACTTTTAAAAGTTCCGATTTTGTGCTCCGCGGCTCTATCACTTGCCAGAAGCGGCCGACGGAGGCCCCTCCCCCGCCGTCTATCCTCCCGAATATATCGCCGCGGATTCACTTCTCCGCACGTCCTACCTTCCAGAAAGTGGTCGCTTTTCTGATGAGAGAGTTGTTGCTCTTCTTTTCTTCAATCTCCTGTTGAGTTTGTAGGTGTTCAGAATGGTTTGATTCCTATCCAGCTGAATTCCTGGGACCAGAGGAAATCCAGGTCTCCCACTCCTCCACCATCTTGCTCCACCCCCTATGCTAGGTATTTCTGTGAGGGTGTTTGGAATGAGATTAACATTTAAATCAGTAGACTGAGTAAAGCAGATCACCCTTCTTAATGTGGGTGGGCTTCATCCAATCAGGAGAAGGCCTGAATAGAACAAAAAGACTGACCTCCTTGAATAGAGTTCTTTCTACTGGACTGCCTTCAAACTGGAACACCAGCTTTTTCCTGCCTTTGGACTCAAGCTAAAACATTGGCTCTTCCTGGGTATCATCCTGCTGACCTTGGACTGAAACTACATCATCAGGTCTCCTGAGAATCTCCAGCTTGCTGATTCACCCTGAACATCTTGAGACGAGCCATTCTCCGTAGTCATGTGAGCCAATTACTTATAATACATTTCCCTTACTGTCTGTCTGTATGTATATAGACATATAGATATAGATATATGTTTCCAACACAATACCCACAATTAAGTTGAAACTGGTAAGTACACTATAAAACAACATTAATCATAATTTACAGATACCATCAAATGATATGTAGATTTTGTAAATATACCAGTTATAAAAGTTTGGTTTTCTGATATTTTAGTAGTCTTATTCCCCACTTTTGTTATTCTCTAGGTTCTTTGTTGGTAAGTTGGTTGGTCTATTTGTTGATTACTATATTTATTTATATATGTATTTGATAATATGAGGAAAACATTACTTCACATCTTTCTCAGTTCTTTTTTGTTATCTTAGATCTTAATGATATAATGTTTCCATTTAAGTACAGAATAAAAGTCTAAATTCCAAATTTAATTTAGATATTTGGATAATAATTATAGTTTATTTCTTGAGAAAAACATATTCTTATAAAGGTACCACGCACATTCTGTTAATACTTCTTATCAAAATGAGGTAGTGTTTTATAAATTTTTAACCCTCAACATTCAATTATTGGGATGTGATTTTTTTTTAACACCAGATCTCTTATATTTATACCAGAAATAAGTATCCATGTGGTGAGATTGATATACATTAGGTGGTATTAGAGATTTTTTTAATTCAATTTTAAGAAAAGGGATATGAGGGACTGGGGCTAGTTATCTCATATTAGTCAAAAAAAAAAAAAGAGGAAAGATGGAAAGAAAGAAAGAGAAAGGACAGAGACAGGCAAGGAAAACTTGAGTAAGTATTCTGTACAAAACGTCGTATTTCAACAAATATTTTAAACTTTTTGCCTCTATTATATCACAGATATATCTGTATTTTTGTATTTCCTTAGATTCTATGGAATTAAACAAGAAAATAAAAATACTGTAATTGCATAGATATTTAAGAATGCTTTTAGAATATACAAAAATTTAAATAAAAATGAAATAATGAAATAATTCATAAAATTTTTTCCACTTTGAGTGTCCACTCTCTAAAGTGGGTATGAAATGTTTTATCAGTAAAGGAAAATGTATAAGACCCTAGGACAGGTTCTGGTGATCACAGATGTCATAACTCTTTACCCAGTCCACAGCAGATATATTAAAGGTCATCAGGCACAATTGGGAGTTCGAGTATCTCCATGTCAATGCTGTGATGAGGCCCTTTGGACTATGGTGACTGGTGTCCAGCCCTTGCAGTTCTCACAACCACTCATGCAGTCATTCTTTTCCTAGATCTCTGCCATCTCAAGCACAAAGTATTTCAGAAATTTCAGATGTCCCCTATAGAATCTCCAATTCCTCTTTTCTCCTTAATTCTGGAAAACCAAATACATCCTGGCTGTCTAAACAGTACTTTTGCCAGTCCCCTCATTATACCATCTCATATGCTTCCTCATCTCAGACTTAAAATTAAGACTGTCTTAAAATGAGGTTTTCAAAAACAAAGGATTTTTTTGATCTACCAATACTTATCTTTAACTATTATATGTATTTATATACATATTTCCAAGAATATCAGTGTCAAGAATAAAGCAGTTGTTTACCCTTATTCTCCATATCAAGGTCAGTACAAATGCAAGAATCCAGTTAAAGTGACCCATGCCCTCACTGGGCATGAAAACAGAAATTAAGCACCATTATAACTGTTTATTTTTTCACTCTATTTCCTATTTTTTAATTGACAAAATATATGGTTGCTAATCTCCTGATAATTATTATCAATATACCATATATCATTTTCTATTAAAGAAACATTTATTTTCATAACTATGTTAACAAATGTTAAGAAAGCCTTAACTGTTGATTCTTCTCTATCCTGTATTTACTGTATTTTTTCTTTTCAGTTTTACTTTCAAGAAAAGGGCACGTGGGTGGTATATTTTCTGTAAATTTGTCTGTGAATGGCAGCTCTACTGAGTAGAAATTATTGAATTACAGTATTTTCCTCTGGTGTCTTTGTAGAAATTGTCCTATTGTCCTCAGCTAGATTTTTGCTTTTCTATGGGTAACCTGTTTTTCACTGGCTGTTTAAAGGAGGCTTTTTTAGTTTATTTACAATCTTTAGTATACATGTTTCATCACTTCTTAATTTTAATATACAATGAATCCCCTTATCTAAAGACTAATTTTTGTTGAGTACTTGTTTTGTTATCATACCTTATAAAGAATTTTTTTCTTCCAAAATATGCATTAAGAGCCCATCTATGAAGAGGTAGCACTATGCTTCCACTAAAGATCCCTGTTTTAATAGGAACACATGACACTTCCAGAGGTTAGACCTAAGTTCCATGTCCTTTAGGAATCTGAGAATTCATATTAGGTATATAATGCATATTGTAATATTGGTGTCTGTTGTAGTATCCAGCAACATGTTTTCTTCTTTCTTTGTTTAACGGTGTCTTCACTGAAAGGCAGCATAGAGAGTCTAAGAGGATACATTCTTAACATGGTGAATAAGTTAAAGATCAGCGGGGAGTATATGTTGCTATTTTAATGAGATTATGTGTACTTAATAGCTATGTCTTTTTTTTTTTTTTAAGATTTTATTTATTTATTTGACAGAGAGATAGACAGAAGAGCACAAGCAGAGGGAATGGCAGAGGGAGAGGGAGAAGCAGGCTCTGCATTGAGCAGGGAGCCCGATGTGGGACTCGATCCCAGGACCCTGAGATCATGACCTGAGCGGAAGGCAGACGCTTAACCATCTGAGCCACCCAGGCGCCCTAGCTATGGTCTTTTTAATGTAGTCATAGAACATTTGCATTTCATGTGCATTGTACTCATTTTTTAGGGTTCAAATATTTATTGCAGTTAATATATAAATAAATTATATTTTTATTAAAAGTATGACTTCCATAGGTGTTTCACCAAAGAAAAATCCTAAGAAAAAGATTAAGAAAACACTAAAAATCACCTACTCAATAAAAATATCTAAAATAACTTTATATGCATTTTGTTAAACATATGTAATATGATTATATTTTACACATTTCTTTTGAATCCAAACTTTCATTTAAATAAATGTTTAAAGGAATGCAATTGCTAATGAAACTAACTGTTCTCAAGGATGGAGGAAAAAAATGTGATAATCCCAAACACGAATTCACAAAGGAATAATTTATGTATGTATTAGCATTTTGGGTGCCTTATTAGTGATTTTATTTATTTACTTATTTTTAAGATTTTATTTATTCATTTGAGACACAGAGATACAGAGAGAGAGAGAGAGAGCATGAGCAGGGAGAGAGGCAAATGGAGAGGGAGAAGCAGGCTCCCTGCTGAGCGAGGAGCCCAATGTGGGGCTTGATCCCAGGACCTTGGGATCATGACCTGAGCCGAAGGCAGACGTTTAACCATCTGAGCCACCCAGGCACCCCCTTATTAGTGATTTTAGTGGAACACTTCAAAAGGATTAATTGCTTTGCTTTGCACAAGTTCTTTATTTACCATCATTAAAAGGCCTGTTGAAGGAGGATTTTTATGATATGTGTCACTTACTAAAATTCTCTTTTAGGCAAACTGACAAAAAAGTATCTTAGATGTTATGCTGTCTAATTACACATGTCTTGAATCGAACAATTATTTCCAATTTGTTGGTCACAAGATATGAGGATGGAGAAGCAGAGTGAATCAGCTGTTTCATCTTATTGCATGTGACCTATACCCAAGATAATGAACAAAGGATTTCAAAAATTTCAATATATAATATTGATGCATATGCTGAAAATCAGACATGAGACTGCATTACCCTTTTCTGAAGGAAGATTTTGACAAATAATGAACAAATGCAGTCCCTTTGTCTAAATTAATTCATAATTAAGAATTATAAAATAATAATTATGTTGCATGGAAATTAATATTGGTTAAACTTTCATAATGTTGCATGTTGCTTTTACTGAGTTAAAATAAGTCATCCCATTTTATGCATAAAGTACATGGGTCATTGACAAATGATATTAGTTTAAATAAATATGTTGATGTTTCCAGGACAACATAATTACTAGAATATAAATAATTAGACTGAAAATATTTCCCTCTAAATTATGTGTTCAAAAAGTTCCTCATTTCGGGGCACCTGGGTGGCTCAGTTGGTTAAGCGACTGCCTTCGGCTCAGGTCATGATCCTGGAGTCCCTGGATCAAGTCCCGCATCGGGCTCCCTGCTCGGCAGAGAGTCTGCTTCTCCCTCTGACCCTCCCCCCTCTCATATGCTCTCTCTCATTCTCTCTCTCTAAAATAAATAAATAAAATCTTAAAAAAAAAAAGTTCCTCATTTGGTGTTTGCTTTAGCTTCACAAATGTCTTTCTAATTCAGTATGAGCATATTATATTTAGCATTTACTCTGCATATATCTTTTATTTATTTATTTTTAAGATTTATTTATTTATTTTGAGAGAGAGAGAAAATGTGTGCAGTGTGGGAGGGGTGGAGGGAGAGGGAGAGAATCTCCAGCAGACTCCCCCTGAGCACAGAGCCAGGTGTGGGGCTCCATTTCAGGTCCCTGAGATCATGACCTGAGCCAAAACCAAGAGTACACTCAACACTCAACTGACTGAGCCACCCAGGTGCCCCTATTCCACATAAATCTTTTTTGAGTTAGTTCCCCAGTATGGGTTTTACTTCTAAAGATAAGAAAGAAGGAATTCAGTTGGGCTTGAGAAATTATTTGAATGGTCATTTTTCAGGCTAGGACTCAGGGAAGCCTAGCTTATGTTTTTTCTAAACATAAAGCAGAATAGAAAGTCATGTGGGTAGAGCAAGAAAAATATTTGAGATTTTAAAATTAATACTAAAACCTGGGCAGAATAAGTAGAAGTGGAAAATAAATGGGAATTATAATTACATCTATTGTAAATCAAATCCATTGAATTTTAAATTTGTAAGATTGATTCATTAGGGCAAAATAGATTTAGCATCAGAAGATATGGGCACTCTCTGAGCTCTGCCATTTTTTTGTTCTAGAACCATTGGCAAATCATTCTCAGCCATTTTAAAGGAAATAATAAAATCTACTTCACACAAATATGGTAAGGGCTAAATGAGGTAACATACATTTAATAAAATGTCCATCTAATTTATTATAGATATTCAATGATTGCTAAGAGAATCTGAGAATTGAAAACCACTGCTTGAAGTTGAAGGAGGGAAACTAGAACTCTTTAGAGAGAGGTACAAGAAGGCCAAAAATACATTACGAGAAATAACTTCAGAACAGTGCAGTGACTGTTTCTTCACAGAATGGGCTGCATTTTGAACTAGGGAGGCCATCGCTGGAACGTTGTTTGTAAGAGTTGGGTGACAGCCTTGTAGAGATTATAGACATTAGACTGGAAGATCCTCAAGGTCCCCTACAGGCCTGAGATTCAATGGTTTATAAAAATGTTAGTCTGACTAATTTTCAAATAAACATTGCATTCTACCAGAAAGGAGCAATAGAGCACAATGTTTAAACATTGGGGCTCTCAAATACAAACTGGCTATGTTCATATTTGGACACAGTCCCTTCATGATTGTATGAATTTATATTAAAAATTATAAATATAAATTATATTAGTAATAAACAAATTTGTATACAATTGTATGAAAATTCTATGACCCATCTAAGGTTTAGCTTTCCTATTCAATAGATGGTGATAATAATCACTATTTCAAATGGTGGATGTGAAGATAAAATGAAATAGTGTATGTTAAAGGCTTAACAGAGTGCCTAGAATGTAGTAAATGATCTCCATAATTATCAGTGTTTTATCATTATTAATCTATCAACTTGGTGGAACTGATATGCTAAAGCTAACTCTATCTAAATCGCTATGTTAGAAACATAAGAAATCAATGTATAGAAATAGATGACTATTTGAACAATGAGACAAGATCAAGCAATAAGTTGTTTGTAAAAAAAATAATACATAAAATGTCATTCATATTAAAGAATATAGATAGTTGTCCAGGGACAGATAGCCTTTGTGATGCAGCCTTATCAGAATCATGCTCAATGGCTAGTTACCAAATCCATACCATAGCCTAAATTTACAAATATTTAAGTAGCTGTGCTATTAATGTTACAAACATTTTGGTGGATGGATCATCTATAACTTATTCAGTCGTATGACTGAATCTACAGGTTATCTAATAAATCTACAATCATTACTGCTAGTTATTGTAGCTCCATTTTCCTAAATATAGTTGGAAGCTTCTTTTCTCTCTTAGGCTCATCTAACATATGGGAATTTTAGTCACTCATTCTAATTGATTAAAAAATACCTTATTTCTAAGATAAGGAACCCCTAAAAATAACTGTGCTATCTTGACTGACATTATTTTTAAAAAGAAGATCAAGTATTAAGAATATTAATTTGAGTTTGCTATTCCCCAATTAGATGATTCCATAGGATCAGATAATCCATTAAGCAGTCTGTAAAGCCAGTTTAAGTTCCATTAACTAGAATCCCGTGTACTATAAATTTCAAGTTTATTAGGAAATGTGTTCTTTTTCCTAATTTTAAACTTTGAGCTATACCAAAGGCTGTAAAGAATAAAACCCATAATAAAATTTTAACATAAGCATTCAATTTCAGAAATAATTAAAAAATGAAATGATGTGAATAATATAGCATGTTCCCTATAGTGCTACCTAAAGGGAGAAATCTTAAAAAAAATAAAAGAAAAAAAGCTTCTGTCCTAAATTCTACAAATCCATAACTGAATGGGTAAAAAGTCTGAAAGAAAAGGGTCTTTATTGCAAAATCTTAAACTCGAGAAGTTTGAGAGTTGAATTTTAAACCTGCAGTTGGTTGTCTTCATTGTCTTGACTGTGAATGAAGGAAAGGGCAATCAGTAAACAGTGTATCCCTTTACCAAGTATGGCATAAATGACCACAGGCGATACCTAGCATCACACTGGGAAGCAAATTGGTAGTCATTGGAGACTGCTGTGCTTTGGTGTGATATTCCCTGAGGCTAAAACCAATCAGCAGCCAGGCTATTCTGTACCCCATGAAGCCTCAGAGTGGTTTCCACGGGTAACCTCTTTGAGAACACATTTGAATAATCTAATTTAGAGTTTTAAAAGTGGGGAAAATGATGGGAAGATCACATGCTAACTGGCACCATTCCTTAAATTGCAATAGAAAGACTCTTACATCTGAAATAGTTTATGATGCATTTTTTAAAATAAAACCAATGTTGCATAACTATTTGTTGGAGCACAAATACAAAATTCATTTTCAGTGCTTTGCTCTTTTCTCTAAAGATGAGTTTACTTCTTTCCTGAATATTTTTAAAGGTCACCTTTTCTTTTGAAATAATGGAGGGGGCTGTTACTGTTAATCACTATTAAACAGATTTCAGAAATTAAAAGACTGACCAGATTTACAAATTTTCATAGATTAATTATGTATAGGAGTTAACTGTTTCTATTTCTGTAAGAAATATTTGTGGAATACATATTATGTGCTACTTATTATTCCTGATAAACATGGTCTTATCCTTCATAGAGTGCTTTTTTTTTTTTTTTTTTTTCAAAAGAATTGAAAAGGAAGTTATGTTGAGACCTTTAACAAAGCAATGTTTCTTCTCTTCAGAGAATACCTAGAGACAGTGTCCTTGAAAGGGGAAAAGTAAGCCAAATGTTTATGTTGTGTGAACCTGTTCAGACTACTAAATTGCCTGTTGAAAGATGACTACTTTTTTGAATTAATATATGTCTAAATAAATGCTTTGGAAGGAAGACTACCACATAAATTTAAATATTTAACCTTCTAGAAAAGTAGAATTTAGGAAATTGAAGGATACAACAAATAAGGTATCATTTAGTTCACTGAGCACCTGAGTCAGTGTTCTTTTGAACAGCATACTATTCATCCCTAGGAAATATAATTATTTATTCCTAAGAAATATATATCTTTGGTTCATGATTAATGATATAGGAACTTGGCTGATGGAGTGTTTACTGGAGCAGAGGTGTGACTGAAACAGTAGTCTGTGCAGATCCTGAGATTTGTGAGGGGCTATCAAAATAGGACAATATGGAGAAATCTAGATTATTAGGTAAAAGTCAGTGTTGGTTAGCAATACTAGGGACTGAAAAAGTAAAGGTTTCAGGACAGGTCCCTAGTCATAAAAATAATGGATCAAGTGCAGCAATGACCAATTCTAAAGGAAAGGATTATTTCAATAGGCAGCTATGTAACTCAATAAGTATTACAAAAACAGTGCTAGCTCTACAACGTGTACTGTGTACAAAGAGAAAAACTAAAACAAATACATATGGCCTTTAATTTAGAAGAATCTGCCATAGAAGCATACAAAAAGAACCAAGCTACTGGGCCTAGGAGGCAAGGTGGAGGAATGATTGTGGACAGTGAAACAAACGTTGGGAATTAGGACTGAGGTGTCATTTAAGAACAAATTGGCAGTGGAGCTGATTTGATGCTGAAGTAGTAAGCCATGTGCTCATAGTCCTTAAATCTTTTCTTAAAGAAAAATGATTTTTACTATATATTAGAGCAAGTGTATGGAATTAGGGATTAAATAGGCAAGGGACTAGTTTCCAAAGGACATACTAGATTACCTGCAGTGTCCTAGAGGCTAAGGAGAAAGTTGACTATTCACACTGGTGCTCACTCATACTCTAGTAATGGTGTGGTCTTCACTACAGCAAATTGCTTTCTATCCAAAAATAAAAATGGCACTTATCGCCAAGGTAGACTCTATGTAAACTTCACAAGGGGAGACATTTCTCACCAAGAGCATAATCTAAAATTGAAAAAGGTATTCTGTGGAACCAAGTGCAAGTTGGTATATTTAATGCACGTGTCCCTTTGGATCATGATCAAGGCTAGATAACCAAAGAAGGGGGAGAAGAAAAACAATTTGTTTGCTACCCTAATACCTATCTCTTTGTCTCTATCAAACTGGAGGAGAGTTTTATGTCTTTTACTTGGAACTTCCTTTTAATATTAATTAAGATTGCTCACATTGCTTTGATGTGATAGCTTCCATTATCAACTGTCAAAAACTGATTACCAGAATCATAAGTTAGTAAAGAGTTAAATGAGTAGTGGAAATGAAAATAAATATATAAATAAAAAGTCTGAAGCATGTGCTAAAGTCTTAAATCATTGGGAGTATTTCAGAGGCCAGGGGTGGATGATGTATGATTATGTTTCTCTAAGAATAACAAACTTAAAATTCCAACATAATACTTGTGTTTTGTTTCATTTTTGTATAAGTTTAAATTATTGGTGAAATTAATTTTCTAGCAGTCATTAGTAAAATGAAAAAAATATTTAATACCAACAGAATACACTATAAAATCATTTTATTTCCAGCACATTTTCTATGCCAATGAGAAATTACATTTTAATACTGTGTATTCTTATACTGAGAAAGAAACAGAAGATATGTTTAAATCTATTTATTGAACATCTGTAATTCCTAGAAAGGCTAATATTACATATAATAGGATTATTAAATACTTAAAGATATAAAATTTCCTATTTTTGAGAAATAGTATGAAATTGTAAGTACAATGAAGCCACCTCTGTTTTAAATTAATGATCATTTTGTTGGCCATGGATTCTTTACTCTGACGTTATAATTACCTCATACACAATGGTAATCTTGCTTTACTTTTGATCTTATAAAAAGATATAAATTAATTATTCTATTTTCAAATGTTTCAAATGCATTTCCTCAGTATTATTCTCCTAGAAATAAAGTTAATATTTTATAGAAAATAAAAACTGTATCATACAGGGTCATGTTATCTTTATTAACTTTAATGAGGTTTAATTTGTATATAATCAAATTTACACATTTTAAGTAAACATTTTGATGAGGTTTAACCAGTTCATGAACCAGAGCAACCACCATGATCTAGTTATAAAACTTTTCATCCCACCAAAAAGTTTTCTTGTATCCCCTTACAGACAATCACTGCCTTCTCTCCTGCCTTTGGACTAAGGAACCATCCATTTACTATCATACTAGATTAGATTTGTCTTTTCTAAAATATTATATAAGCTGGAATCCTTCAGTAAGTCCAGCTATATTTTTTTTGCAAGTGGGTATCTAATGGGTCCAGTGCTATTTGTTAAAAAGAATATTCTATTCCCCGTTGAATTATCTTGGCACCCTCATAAAAAAAAATCAATTGATTGTAACTTTAAGGGTTTATACTTGGAATCTCAATGATATTCCATTGATCCATATGTCTATCTCAATGCAAATACCATATCATCCTGATTATGGTATTTCTCCAGTAAGTTTTGAAATCATGTAACATGAGTCTTCCAACATTGTTATTCTTTTTCAAGACTGTTTGCCTGTTCTGCATCCCTTGAATTCCTATGTAGATTTTAGGATCTGCTTGTCCGTTTTTGGAAAAAAAGAAAAGAAAAAAGCTGGTTAGGGTTTTGGTAGGAATTTCTTTATATCTTCTGATCAATTTGGAGAGTATTATCATCTTCACAATATTAAGTCTTCTGATTCATAAATGTGACATGTCTTTCCATTTCCATGTCTAAGATCCATACTTGGATCTTTTTAAATATCTTTCCCGTGGTATTTTGTAGTTTTTAGTGTACTGTCTTACAATAATTTTCTTAATTTTATTTCTAAGTATTTTATCCTTTTTGATGCTATTTGATGGAATGTTTTCTTTTTTCTTATTTTGGATTCTTCTTTGCTAATGTATAAGATACAACTGATTCCTATAAATTGATCTTGTGTCTTGCTAATTTGCTGAACTTATTTTTGGGTTCTTATAATTTTTGTGCATTTTGAGGAATTTTATATATACAAGATCATGTTTTCTGAAAATAGAGAACAGTTTTACTTCTTCTTCTTCATTCTTGATGCCTCTTATTTATTTTCTTTTTTAGTTTAACAGACCTAGCTAGAATTTTCAGTACAATGTTTAATAAACGGGGTGAGAGATGATATCTTTATCTTGTCCCTGATAATAGAGGGAAAGTGTTCAGTCTTTTAACATTAAATATGTTAGTTGTGGTTGTCTATTGACAACATTTATGAGGTTGAAGAAGTTTCCACCTGTGGAAGGCAGAGTAATTGCCCCCAAAGATGTCCACATTCTAATCTCCAAAAGTTTTGAATATGTGAATACGCTTTATTTCCTTTCCTATCTGCCACAAGGATTTCCTTTATGTATCTTGTACTGCAGGTCTGCTAGCAATGTATTCTCTCTGTTTTTGCTTAACTGTGATTGTCTTAATTATTCTGTCATGTTTAAAAGATAGTTTTTGTAGAAGTAGAATTCTTGGTTGATAGCTGTATCTTTCAGTACTTTGATTATATCATCTCACTGCTTTCTGGCTGCTATGGCTTATGAAGAGCTATTAGCTTTTAATCATTTAAAATGTGATAGACAGAATAATGGTCCTCCAAAGATGTTCATATCCTAATATCTGTAATCCATGAATATGTTAAATTTTATAGGAAAGGGGAATTAAAAATGCAGATGAAATTAAGATTGCTTATCAGCTGACATTGAGTCAAGGAGATTATCCAGAATTATCAGGGTGGGCCTAATATGCTCATAAAGGTCCTTATCAGTAGAAGAGGGAGGCAGAAAACAGAGAGCCAGAGAGATGCAGAAGCATGAGAATGATTTGAGTTAATTTACTGGCTTTGAAGATGGAGGAAAGGTGCCATGACCCAAGGAGGAATGTAGGTAACCTTTAAAAATGAGAAGATATTTGCAAATGACATATCAGATAAAGGGCTAGTATCCAAATCTATAAATAACTTATCAAACTCAACACCCAAAAAAACAAATGATCCAATCAAGAAATGGGCAGAAGACATGCACAGACATTTTTCCAAAGAAGACTTCCAAATGGATAACAGACACATGAAAAAGTGCTCAACATCACTCGGCATCAGGGAAATTCAAATCAAAACCTCAATGAGATACCACCTCACACCAGTAAGAATGGCTAAAATTAACAAGTCAGGAAATGACAGATGTTGGCAGGGATGCAGAGAAAGGGGAACCCTCCTACACTGTTGGTGGGAATGCAAGCTGGTGCAGCCACTCTGGAAAACAGTATGGAGTTTCCTCAAAACGTTGAAAATAGAGTTGCCCTATGACCCAGCAATTGCACTACTGGGTATTTACCCCAAAGATACAAATGTAGGGATCCAAAGTGGTACGTGCACCTCGATGTTTATAGCAGCAATGTCCACAATAGCCAAACTACGGAAAGAGCCAAGATGTCCATTGACAGATGAATGGATAAAGAGGTGGTATATATATATATATACAATGGAATATTATGCAGCCATCAAAAGGAATGAAATCTTGCCATTTGCAATGACGTGGATGGAACTGGAGGGTATTATGCCGCTGAAATAAGCCAATCATAGAAAGACATGTATCATATGACCTCACTGATATGAGGAATTCTTAATCTCAGGAAACAAACTGAGGGTTGCTGGAGTGGTAGGGGGTGGGAGGAATGGGGTGGCTGGGTGATAGACATTGGGGAGGGTATGTGCTATGGTGAGCACTGTGAATTGTGCAAGACTGTTGAATCACAGATCTGTACCTCTGAAGCAAATAATACATTATATGTTAAAAAAAAGAAGATAGTAGGAAGGGAAAAATGAAGGGTGGGAAATTGGAAGGGGAGACGAACCATGAGAGACTATGGACTCTGAGAAATAAGCTGAGGGTTCTAGAGGGGAGGGGGGTGGGGGGATGGGATAAGCCTGGTGATGGGTATTAAAGAGGGCATGGACTGAATGGAGCACTGGGTGTTACAGGCAAACAATGAATCATGGAACACTACATCAAAAACTAATGATGTAATATATGGTGATTAACATAATTATTAAAAAAATTGAAAAAGGCAAGGAAACATTCTCCCCTAGAGTCTTTAAAAGACATTCAGGCCTTTTGACAACTTGATTTTAGCATGTGAGATTAATTTAAGATGTCTGGCTTTTAAAAACATAAGATAATAGATTTGTGTCATTTTAAACCATTAAGTTTTACCAATTTTTTCTATAACAACAATAGGAAAATAATACGTTGTGGATCTCTTTATGCAGAGTGATTTATCTCTGTCTTTGTCTTGAGACCATTTAAATGCAATGAGTCTAGTTCTGGGATTCTTTGGTTATATTCTACTCAAAGTTCTTTGAGCTTCTTTAATGTGTAGGTTAACGATTTTAAATAAAATTTGGGAAGATTTCAGCCATTATATCTTCAGTTACTCTTTTTGCCTCTTTCTCTCTTCATCTGGGCCTCCATATCATATCTTACATTTGATAGTGTCCTACAGGTTGACAGACTGTTCACTTTTTCTCCCAGCCCCCATGTTTTTTTCTTTTGAGCTTTCAATTCCTTAGCTGGGTAATCTCAATTAACTTCAAGTTCACGGATTCTTTTTTCTGTCGCTTCAAATACGATCTTGAGCCCATCTAGTGATTTTTTTTCCATCTCTGTTATTGTACTTTTAAATCGTAATTTCTATTCGGTTCCTTTTTATTTATAATTTTATGTCTTTATTGATATTCTTCAATTTGGTGAGATATTATTATCATATTTGCTTTTAGTATTTAAACTTAGTTTCCTTTAGTTATTTGAACATATTTTAAATAGCTTATGCAAAATCTTTTCTAGTAAGTCTAAAGTCTGATTTCTTCAGGGTTAGTTTCTATTGACTTTTTAAATGTGAATATGCCATATTTTCTTGTTTCTATGCATATCTCATTTTTTTTTTAAATTGAAAGCTGGACTTTTAAAATAATATAATGTAGAATTCCTCCTCCCCAGGTTTTATTGTTGTTACTGTCTGTTGTTGTTGTTGCTGGTTTTTTGTGGTGCTGGTGTTTGTTGCTGTTTATGTACTTACTGACTTTATTGAACTAATTCTGTTAAGTCTGTATTCTTTGTCCTATGTGCCCACAGAAGTCTCTGCTCAGTTATCATAGTGGTCAGCTAATAATTAGACAGAGATCCCCTTAAACGCCTTGAATCAGTAATTCTCCCAAACTTTACTACAGTGCTCTGTGTGTATGCGTTGATACACACCTTAGCACTTAGGCCGTTGACAGCTCTGCTTAAGTCTTCACTTTTTGTTTGCACTGCCTGCCTGTCATGTAATAACAGTTCTCGAGGGATTTGGTTTTTGGAGACTTCACACCATTTATGCTCTCTCCAGTGACTGCCACGCTATTGCTTTTGTTGTTGGTTTTCAAATCTACTGTGAAGCTGGAGAGAGGGAAATGGGAATAGGACAAATTAAAATGCCAGAGAGCTCACCTATCTTACCAATATTCTGCTATTTTTCTTGAGTAAAAGACTCCAAGAATCTGGTTCATTTTCAGGATTCTGAAAAAGTTGGTTTTTACCTTTTTTTCAGCATTAACATTGCTGCTATAAAGGAGGTCCTTATTCTACCATTCCACTAACACTACTCTAGGTTCATTTTTTTTCTTTTTTTTTGTCCCTAAAGATATTCAGTTGTTCTGGCATAATTTGTTCAAAAATCCATTCTTTTTTCTACTCTGAGCACATTGGTTTAAAATCACTTGATTATACATGTGTGACTTTATGTCTCGGCTCTCTACTCTGTTCCATAAATCTGTATCCTAATGCCAATAATACCGCACTGACCCAGGAGTCTCATGCTTTCTGCCAACATCCCATAACTGTGGCAGGCTAGCTAGTTAGCTTGCAAGTAGGGAAAATTTTCAGCTCATTTAGAGTTCATGACATAAAGAAGTCAATCTGAGCACATTACCTGGGTGTCTCCTTTGTAGAAGACCTACTTTTACTCTTATATTTAACATGATTTTGAATCATATGGTATGAATCAGTAGTAACTACTTGTTGTTACTTGCCATATTTGAAATCCAAATACTTCTAAATGGCTATCTTGTGATTTTTAAATAAAACAGTTGCTATTTTATTTCTTGTTTTTATAGTTAACCTTATTTCGTAAGTATTACAATTTTAATGAGTTATTAAGGATATGGAGATACAAATAAGTATAATATCACTTTAGTTGATATCTGTAAATTAATTTTCTGTTGAGAGAAATAAGAATAAACATGAACAGCTAGCAGACAGAGCATTATATGACAAATGTTTCAAGGTTTAGCATCCCCAGTCAACTAAGTCAACTTTTAGGATTTTTAGGGTTCAATTTTTAGGAGGATTGTTTTAGTTGTTTTGCCCAAAGAACTAGTCATCTATTGGCATAATAATGCTGTATAACTAAAACTTTCTATGACTTTCAAAAACAAAGCTTCGTTTATCACTTACTCATTTATAAATCGGCTGCAATCTGCCTCACCTAAGCGTTTAGATGGGCTTGGCACCAAATAGTGGGTACAGGTTTGCTTCCTGTACCTCTCATCTTCTTTGGACAAGTGACAAGTCAAATAATATCCTTCTAATGGTAAATTACAGGAAACTATAGAACAAGTCCAACCAAACACTCATCTCATTTTAAACTTTGGGTTGCCTCTCATCCACTAAAATACCATTGGGTAAAACAAGTCAAATGTCTAAGCCTCAAATCAAAGCACTTAAAAGTATACTTTATCTAGCATGAAGTCAAAGAAAGGTCATGTAACAAAGCTCAATGTTTATGGTCTGGGAAATATCCTTGCCATGGAGGTATATGTGTGTGTGTGGCATGAGGCTAAGGAGTGGATATTAACTGAACAATAATAGGACACACACTATCTCAGTAGCAGAATCTGTACTATATTTTTTCAGACAAGATTTACTGGATCAGATAGTATTCCTTCCAAAACTCAGAGAGATTATTTAATCTTAGTATTTTATAAAAAACAAAAAAGGGTTTTGTTGAAAATGAGTATAAATATATAGTTTGCTATAATAGTAATTTTAAAAAGAGAACTTGTTATATAGTAGACATTGTGTATTGGCCAGCCAACCACCAAGAGTTTCATTTCTTTGTATTCCTCTAATTTCCCATCTCTCAAGCTTCCTTTTTTTTTTTAAAGGATGTCTGTATTATACGGTACTGACCCATTTTGGAATAATAGCTATTAAAAAACTTAAGAAGAAAGCTTTACCCATTTTCCTTAGCTATACCTTTTCTTTCTCCCTTTATCCAACTCAAAGGTCATCCTTGAGAAATAAATAACCATTTTTCAACCAGGACGTTGAAAACTGAGTGCGTGGGGTGCCTGGGTGGCTTAGATGGTTGAGCATTTGCCTTTGGCACAGGTCACGATCTCTGGGTCCTGGGATTGAGCTCCAGGTCTGGCTCCTGGCTCAGCAGGGAGCCTGCTTCTCCCTCTGCCTGTACCCACCGCTCGCTTGCTCTCTCTCTCTTTCAAATGAATAAAAATCTTAAAAAAAAAAAAGAAAACTGAATGTGAAAGATGATTGAGCTAAAATAAGAAGAGTCTGAAAATTAATGATATTTTGGAGCTACTGGACTATAATTCTGAACTTTCTGGTACATAAGAAATGTATATATCTGTGTGGTTAAGCCACTGAAAATTGGGCTTTGTATTACTTGTAGCCTAATATAGTTGTATGTAGTAAACTACAAGTCAAAATCAGCATGTTTTTATTATAATATCAAATTATTTTCAATAAATAATTGATGTTAGGGTGTTTGTACTAATATCTACTTCTCTTTCCTAAGTGATTGTTATAAAATGCTCTAATGTTTGAATTCTTCAGTTTTAGCTGATTCTGGTCTGAGAGTCACAATACATTCTATACTTCAGTCAGATCCCCTTTCAGAAATTCTCAATCTCTGCCAATAATTGCTTGTCTTCTTTCATCTCCAAGGCTTTAAAAATAATATTTATATGCACATTTATTTTTTTCCTAACTCCAAATGGCACCATAATATAATATCCTAATGAGTTCTCTAGAAGTACATTGACTATAGACATTTTATAGCACTTAATGAGTTTGAGCTGCAGACGCTCTTCTTCAGTGCCAGCTTACAGTAAATCTTTTTTAATTTTTTGTTTTAAATTTGAGTATAGTTGACACACAATGTTACATTAATTTCAAGTGTACAACATAGTGACTCAACTTCTTTATACATTATGGTATGCTCGCCAGAACAAAACAGAGCAAAATTGTAATTGACCTATATTTTCCTGTAGGGTTATCTTTTTATTAACATCTAGCTTGTAACAGTACATTCCTCTTGACAGGAAGAGTGACTCCATTTGAGGTGTGACTTGTAAATGAATTCCCATTGAATTGCATCATGACAACTGTAATGGAGACTGCTAGTACCTTCTTTCTAAAGTAGTAAATGTCCTGATCCTTTGCTGGATACATGATTCTTCACAATGAAGATTATATCTACTAAATTTCCTTGAAGTTAGATGTCACTGTGTGACTTATTTCTGGTCAGTATTTAGGGGCAAGTGATTTGTCAAACATCCTGGATATGTCAGGACACCTGGTTGGCTCAGTTGGTAGAGCACGTGACCTTGATCTCTAGGTCGTGAGTTGAAGCCCCACGTTGGGTATGGAGTCTACTTAAAACAGAACAAAACAAAAACAAAAATATCTTGGATATGTCATTGACAAGAAGTGACCATGGCATTTTCATTTTTCTTTTTCTTTCTTCTTTTTGCTTGAAATCTGGATTTTTATGAGCAGAGCCCCACCTTGGATCATTTGTATAAGGGTTTCTCCCTAGGGATAATAAAACAGGAAGCTGGAAGGGGTCTGAGTCTGAAAAGACATTAGGCTGCCTTACTACACCTGAATTACATATATGTGAAATTTAACATGATAGAGAAATACATCCCTTCCTTGCATAATCCAAGGTTATCTCTAGTACATTCAAATGAACCTATATTATGGGTGCCTGGGTGGCTCAGTCGGTTAAGCGTCTGCCTTCGGCTCAGGTCATGATCCCAGCATCCTGGGATCGAGTCCCGCATCGGGCTCCCTGCTCCTTGGGAGCCTGCTTCTCCCTCTGCTTCTCTCTCTCTCTCTCTCTCATGAATAAATAAATAAAATTTTTAAAAAAAATAAAAAAAAATGAACCTATATTATAATTAAGGCAAAGACCTTTACTGATTTTCCTTAACATTATTAAAAATGTAATAGCTACAAAACTGACAAGGTATGTTTAATCATTTAACATCCCTTATTTTGTGCTCTATGATTGCTGTTACAGATATTCTGTGGGAAACAAAATGCATTTTTCAGGGAAAGAAAAGTGGTGCTTCTGGAAAGATGGCACTGGAACTAGCTGTGGTTTATATAAGAATAGAATTTTGGGTAGACCCGAGATCTGGTCTCACTTAACATTTCCTAATCATCTTTGGATATTGGACGTTAAATTCAACCTGGTGTATGGAGTTTTCTTGGTAATGTGTTGGAGCTTTATTTACCATTGCCTGCATTGACAAAGGTAATGATGTGAAAGCTCTAGTATGTGCAAACTATCTTACATAATTTATTATGACTTGTATTTGCTTGCATCAAGCCAGAAGGCAAACATCTAGCCAGAATTTTGTTTCTCTAAACAATTGAGAGTAGCCACAGGCAATAAATATTGCCTTCTCTAAATATTCTCTAAGAAGGACCCAGGCAATAAATATTGTAGCCACAGGCAATAAATATTGCCTTCTCTAAATATTCTCTAAGAAGGACCCAGGCAATAAATATTGTAGCCACAGGCAATAAATATTGCCTTCTCTAAATATTCTCTAAGAAGGACCCAGAATTTGTTTCTCTAAGAATTTGATATAAACCCCATTCCCAGTCAAACATTATTGGTGGTAGATGCTTAATCCGTAGTGAGAACTGGAAAGCTAAGTGGGGCATACATTGAATTGTCCACTCTTCTGTGTTTTTTATACAGATAAGACATGATGTCCTTTAATTAACAAAATTAGATTATTGCCCTATATTGCCTATTATCCTTCTTTTAACGCCCCATACTGTAGGGAAAAGTGATGTATCCTAATAATTAAAAGATTATACTCTGAACTTAGATTGTATTTTTATACAGGCTTCCCCATGTATAAGCCTTGTGAAAAAAAGTCCACTGTCCTTATTCCTCAATTTAACTTTTATTGATAGGGCGCCTGGTTGGCTCAGTCATTAAGCGTCTGCCTTCGGCTCAGGTCATGGTCCCAGGGTCCTGGGATCGAGCCCCGCATCGGGCTCCCTGCTCGGCAGGACGCCTGCTTCTCCCTCTCTCACTCCCCCTGCTTGTGTTCCCTCTCTTGCTATGTCTGTTCCTGTCAAATAAATAAATAAAATCTTAAAAAAAAAAAAAAACAACTTTGGGACGCCTGGGTGGCTCAGTCGGTTGAGCGTCTGCCTTCGGCTCAGGTCATGATCCCAGGGTCCTGGGATCGAGTCCCGCATCGGGCTCCCTGCTCAGCGAGGAGCCTGCTTCTCCCTCTGCCTGCTACTCCCTCTGCTTGTGCTTTCTCTCTCTCCCTAATAAATAAATAAAATCTTAAATAAATAAATATAAATAAATAAAAATAAATAAAAACTTTTTTGATAAAACAAGAAACTATTTGTATCTCTTTCAGGAATGTTTTGAGGATTAAATTAGTGTGTGACATATATATGTTACAGTAAGCACTACATGTGTCAGCTATTATCACTATTATTGTCATCATTATTTTATTTTTTATTACCATTGTATCACTCCTTTTAAAGATGTATTTATTTATTTGAGAGAGAAAGCAGGAGTGGGGAGAGGGGCCAAGGGAGAGAGAGAATCTCTTAAGCAGACTCTGCACTGAGTGCAGAGCTCCACACGGCGCTTGATTTCAAGACCCTAAAGCGTAACCTGAGCCAAAACCAAGAGTCTGACACTCAACCAACTGAGCCACCCAGACACCACTTATCACTCATTTTACCAACATGTAGTTTGAAAGTGACAGAAAACTCAATTCAAGTTGCCTTCATTCATCAATTGATTGACTGATTAATTAATTCATTCAACTTTTATTTATTGAAAGCCAAATACATACTGTTTACTGCTCAGGAAGCTGGGAGTAGAGCAGTGAACAAAGTCATATAAAATATGACAAGAAGTAGTAAGAACTATGAAAAAAGTGAAATAAGTAAGGAGATATAAATTGAGAATGGGAGATTATTTAAATAGGATTGTTAAGAAAGTCCACTACGAGTTGATAATATGTAAGTAGAAGCTTGAAAGGAACAAGGGAACAGGGTATGCAGGTATTCATGGAAAGAATATTCCCACTCTTTTGGAAAGAGTGACAATTATTCCATATCCTCGCTAGTATTATTTTTAATTTTAGCCATTCTGAAAGTATGTTAGTGGCATTTCTTTGTGACTTAAATTTGATTGACCCTATATCTAATGAATATCAGCACCTTTTTCATGTTTATTGACCATTTGGATAGTCTAGACTTGAAGTACATTTGCACATTTCTTCCATATTTTGAATTATTTTTACTTTTTTACTAATTAGGAGTTTTTAGATATGAGTTCTTTGTTGAATATATACATCAGAAACATCTTTTCCCACTCCATGGATTTTTTATAATAAACTTCATTTTTTAGAGCAGTTTTATGTCTACTGGAAAATGGAGCAGAATCTACAGAATTCCCTTTATACCTGTCCCTGCCCTAAACACAAAGTTTTTCCTTGACTAATATCTCGTATTTGTGTTCTATATTTGTCATAACTGGTTAATATTGATACACTATTAACTAATGTTCACAGTTTACATTAGGGTTCACTCTTTGTGTTGTACAGTTCTATAGATTTTGTCAAATGCATCATGTCATGTATCCATCATTATAATTTCATACTGAATAGTTTCACTGCCCTAAAAATCCCTTGTGTTCCACCTATTGAGTATTTCATTTCCCAAGCTCTTGGCAACTCCTGGTGTTTTACTGTCTCCATAGTTTGGCTTTTCCTAGGAGGTCATATAGTTGGAATCATACACTGTGTAGACTTTCCATACTGGCTTCTTTCACTTAGCAATCAGCATTTAAGATTCCTCTTAGTCTGTGGCTTAGTAGGTCATTTCCTTTTATTGCTGAATAATATTCCATCCCAATAATATTCCATATCCATCAAATGATAAATAATTTGTGTATCCATTCCTTTATTAAAGGATACCTTCTGTGGATTATTTTCAATCTTTTAATGGTGTCTTTGATCAATCTTAATTTTAATGATCTCCAATTTGTCAGTCTTTTCCTGTATAATTATTATGTTTTGATTTCTAATTATGACTTTGCACTCATCCCAATGTCATGAAGATATTTTCCTATGTTATATTCTAGAATTTCTCTCTCTCTTTTTTTTAAACTTTCACACACCATATACCGGGAATTTATATTTGTATGTAGGATGATGTGGAGATCAAGATTTTTTTTTTTCATGTGAATACACAGTTAAAGAAGCTCCATTGTTGAAGAGATGATTCTTCCCACTGTACTTTCCCACTGTACTGAAGCTTTTTCATAAATCTGGTGAATGCATATGCCTTTTTCAGAACTCTCTTCAAGGTAATTTGCAATACAAATATCCATCACAAAGTAGTCTTGAAGAGCTATATGGAGAATTGCCTCTCAACTTAGACATCATTGTCTCATTGCTGATGTTATAGGGAAAGTATTGAAGAGTTCACATGAAGTACGATGTTTTCTGAAGGTTTTTTTGTTTCTAAATAAACTTGTCTATGTTAAGAAAGTACCTTCTGTTTCTAATCTGCTCAGGTTTTTTTAAAAGTATTTTGTCATCAGTCTTACAAAATTCATGGCACTCACCATAGCACATACCCTCCCCAATGAATCACAGACCTGTACTTCTGAAACAAATAATACATTATATGTTAAAAAAAAAAAAAAGAAGATAGCAGGAAGGGAAAAATGAAGAGGGGGAAATCGGAGGGGGAGACAAACCATGAGAGACTATGGACTCTGAGAAACAAACTGAAGAGTTCTAGAGGGGAGGGGGTGGGGGGATAGGTTAGCCTGGTGATGGGTATTAAAGAGAGCACGTACTGAATGGAGCACTGGGTGTTATACGCAAACAATGAATCATGGAACATTACATCAAAAACTAATGATGTAATGTATGGTGATTAACATAACATAATAAAATTTAAAAAAAAAACAAAAATAAACAAAAAAAGTATTTCATCATAACAAAGATTTGAATTTTATCAACAGACTTTATCTATTATAATTATTCTATTGTGCTTCTCTTTTATTCTTTCAATTTGATGTTTTACTATGGCTGATTTTTCAAAGGATAAACTAAATTTGCATTCCAGGAATAAAACCAAATTTGAGTGTGACCTATTATTAGTTTTATGTTTTGCTCAATGCAATTTGTTAATATTTGTTTGAGGTTTTTATGTTTATATAATGCAAGATATTGGCCAAAGATTTTCATTTCTTGTAATGATGCATCCAGTTTTGATAAATAGTTTATATTAGCATCATTGAAAGAAATAAATTGCTTATCCTATCTTCATCATATCTTGAAGTGTTTATATGAAATCGATGGGTTATTTCTTCCTCAAATGTTTGAGAAGATCAACTGTAAAGTAATTTAGACTTGGAGTTTACTTTGTGGAATGATTTTAATTTAAATATATATATTTAAATATATAAAGGTCTAATGATATCTTCTGCATATCCTTGTGCCAGTTTTATTATGTTTTTTAAAGGACTTTTCCATTTCATATAAAATTTAAATTATTGGCTTTTTAAATAATCTCTTATCCATTTATGCTGTAGGATATTTATTTACATGCTCTCTTCATTACTAATTTTGATAATCTGTTCTCTTTCTCTTTCTCTTTGATCTATCTTGCTAGGAGTTTATTAATTATATAAATAAGTTTGATAAGATCTTCATTATTTCCTTGCTTCTACATTTTTGTTTTTAATTTGCTCTATTCATTCTTGGAAGTCATGCATGTGCATGTGCACACGCACACACACACAGACACTTAAGGCTATAAATTTGCCTCTATAAACTTTAGATACACTCTGTAAGTTTGGATATGTTGATAAAAAACAGAATGCTTTCTATTTGGTCTCTAGGCCCACCCCAAAGAAATTGGCAAGTCCTAAAAGGAGAAAAAAGAAGAAAGTGCCCCACTCACTTCTGTGTATTTCTCTTCTTCCTGTGATACTGGAATCTTTATTCCTGGCTGAAGATTTGCTTTGGTGCATTCAAACCAACTTAAAAGTATTTTTATTTCACTTCTCTAGTTGCTCATGGGAGAGGGTTATTTTTTTAAAGTTTTTATTTAAATTCCAGTTAGTTAACATACAGTGTAATATTAGTTTCAGGTGTACAATGTAGTGATTCAACATTTCCATACATGACCTTGTGCTCATCACAAATGCCCTCCTTAATCCCCATCACCTATTTCACCCACCCCTCACCTACCTCCCTTCTGGTAACCATCAGTTTGTTCTCTATAGTTAAGAGTGTGTTTCTTGGTTTGTCTCTTTCTTATTTTTCCCTCTTTGCTCATTTGTTTAAGATTTTTAAATTTTATTTTATTTATTTGACAGAGAGAGAGAGAGCATAAGCAGGGGGAATGGGAGAGGGAGAAGCAGACTGCCCGCTGAGCAGGGAGCCAGATGTGGGGCTCCATCCCAGGACCCTGGAATCATGACCTGAGCCAAAGGCAAACACTCAACCAACTGAGCCACCCAGGCACCCCTGTTCTTTTTGTTTTGCTTCTTAAATTCCACATATGAATGAAATCATATGATATTTGTCTTTCTCTGACATATTTCACTTAGCATAATACTCTCTAGCTCCACCCATATCATTGCAAGTGGCAAGATTTCATTCTTTTTTATGGCTAAATAATATTCCATTCTGTGTGTGTGTGTGTGTGTGTGTGTGTGGTATATGTATTCATCAATCAATGGACACTTGGGCTATTCTTTATCCATTCATCAATCAATGGACACTGGGCTATTTTCATGATTTGTCTATTATAGATAATGCTGCTATAAATTTTGAGGTGCATGTATCCCTTTGAATTGTTATTTTTGTATTCTTTGGGTAAATACCTAGTAGTGCAGTTGCTAGATTGTTGGGTATTTCTATTTTTAACTTTTTGAAGAATCTCCATACTGTTTTCCAGAGTGGCTGCACCAATTTGCGTTCCCACTAACAGTACAAGAGGGTGTCCCCTTTTCCATAACCTCACCAACACCTGTTGTTTCTTGTGTTGTTGACTTTAGCCATTCTGACAGGTATGAGGAGATATCTCATTGTAGTTTCGATTTACATTTTTCCTGGTAATAAGTGATGTTCAGCATCTTTTCATGTATATGTTGACCATATATATGTCTTCCTTGGAAAAATGTCTATTCATATCTCCTGCCCATTTTTTAATTGAATTATTCATTTTGGGGGTGTTGAGTTTTAAAAGTTCTTTATATATTTTGGATTTAACCCTTTATTGAATATATCATTTGCAAATATCTGGGAGAAGGTTATTTAAATCTAAGCCACTGCATCATAGTCCAAACAGAAATTCTGATTTCTGGCTACTTTGTGAAAATGTATTGTGCTAGGAGTAGAAAAATGAGAAGTATTAGGAGACTGTTATACTAGTCTAGACAAAAATATGAAGGTAGCATAGATTGGTTAATTGGGTAGAATGGTGACAAATGGTTAGTTTTGTTGTATTTTTCCAAATAAGCCTGACAGTATTATCCAAGGCATTAAAAGTGGGAGTTGGGTGGGAGAGAATTGAGAATGATGGCTTATGTATTTTTGCCTTAAGAACAAGAGAGATTATTTTGTTCTCACTGAGCCTCAGTCTGAGATAGGTTCTCCCATCATAAAGGTGATATGTCTGTTGCAGTTTAAATTTATGTATTTCCTGTGTTGAAATACATACACACACACACACACACATACCACACACACACAACCTGATTAGATTGACTGCCTATCCTGAGGCAATCACCATAGTCAGGGATGGTTTTTAGTCTCAACCAGTATGTATATAATAGGAACAAGTGGACAGACATGTCCCAAAGAAGGTTATGGTGGTGTTGTACTAAGAAAAAGGAATGGATACTTATAAATTAAAATGTGGGGAAAAAAGTCTATCATAATGATGAATAAAATGTTCATATGAGGTTGGACTAAAGATTATTCAAATTTTTCAAAGATTATTCAAATAATTCAAAGATTATTCAAAAACAGAAAAGGATTTGATACTTACATTGTAGGGAATTTAATGAGAAAAAAACATTTTAAAAACCTGGTAAAGATGAGGGCACATTTTCTGAGGTAAAGAATTTCTGTGGAATTGTAGGAGTTGAAGGTGAAAAATGAACATCACCATGCTGATTAGAAATGATGGGCCACAATTAGGTTAAACTTCATGAAAAGATATTTTATGAAAAGAACATGCACTTTTATAGAAAAAATATAATAACTTGAGTCATGTGCATCCTGGAAGCTTTATGAAGTTGTCTGGTATTAAGAAAATGGGCCCAGCATACTCTGAGAGTATCCTAAAACTTTGATATGTCTTATGGCTTCAAGTGTTACTGTCTAGAAATGAAAGTATTCCATATGGTTGATAGGAGATCAGAATCCATTTCTTACAAGGACGGATTTGATTAGCTTTTTGTGCACTAGCCCTAAATACTGTAAACCAATTTATCAATAAAAATAAGTAACTATTTTCTTCTTTTAAACGTGACTATTCAGTTACTTTGGTGTAAAACATTGATAAAGGCAATTTTTGTATTCAGTTTCTCCTCTCCTGGCCAAAGCATAAAAAATGCTGCATTAATTTTGGAATGACATGGTCCATAGGTATATACTCAGAAGAGGCTAATTTATCAAAACTTAATTCTTTGGATTATTTTCTTAGTAGCAACTTGGTTTTGCTAATGACATCAGTAATGCAGGAAGAAATCAAGTAATTTAAAATCAATTATAAGGAAGTATACATTTTGAATTCAAAATAATTGTAATTAACTAAATCTTTAGCAATTATAGCCATCTGGATTTATCAGAAATATTTGAATTTTGATAATGCCTGATATGTAAGAAGCTATGTAATATGTGTTTACATTTTTAATGCCTTTTCACCTTTGATTTGAGACCGCAAATGGAAGAGATAAAAAAAATTTGATTTTTTTTTTTTTTTCCTTTTGAGAATAAACCTGCTGATATCTGCTCTCAAATTAGATCTGGCTGGTAGGGGTATTTTAAAAGCTTCATCAATGTGATTTTATAAGAGACCCATATGTAGCAGATACATTTTCTACCATGAACTACAGTACTTCCACAAATACTCAAAGTAATTAAATGATTCATAAAATATTTAAAAGCATTTAGTGATGAAAGTTTTTAAATGACTAAATGGTGACCTCAATTACACTGAACCATTTAGCTAAAGACATGTTTTTCCATAATCAACATTAATCTTTAAATAGAACTTCATGTGTATCCAAATATTTATTGCCTGATTTTCTATGCAAGCAGGTTTAACAATTTTTCAAACCTGAAAACAGAACATGAAAAACAAAAACAAAGGTATCACACTTTCAGAGGTATTTTTAAAAATCCTAACACGATCTCCTTAAATTTATTACCACATAATTTTAGTTATTGAGACTCACGCTTCTCTATCATGTACATTTCTCTAAAAAAATTGAGAAAGTGAATCTCAGTATTTTCCCCCACCAGAGTTCATTTGTTTCTTTCAGATAGAATGCCAGTGATTGGTCTGTTTTTTATCATATGCATTTATTTACTGAATGGCTTCTACAAGATAATTACTAGGCTAGATCTATGAGTTAGGTAGGAAAGTTAGCATAACAATTGGGCTTGAATATCTGAAAGATCAAGCCAATCAAAATTTTCTTCTTGTTCATATGGTAGTTAGCAGAAGAGCCACTCAGGACCCAGGCTCCTTCCCACCTTTGCCTTCACCACTCCATAGGTCTCTTCATCAGATGCATCCAGCCAGAGGAGGGAACCACTGGGAAGTTTTCAAGGCCTCCGTATAGAAGTGGGTCACATAATTTTTACTCACTTTCCAAAGCTCAGTTATGTAGCGACACCTAAATTCATGTGAGGTTAGGAAACAACCTATTGATTCCTGTGCCTCGGATTAAAAAAGGGATCTAAGTAGTAAACTTTACCATTCTAGGTAAATATATTCAAACATATCTTTGTTTATTTATTCTTTTTTCAAGTTTTTATTTAAATTCCAGTTGGCTAACATACAGTGTAATATTAGTTTCAGGTGTAGAATTTAGTGATTCACACTTACATACAACACCCAGTGCTCATCACAACAAGTGCACTCCTTAACTCAACACCCACTTAAACCATCCCCCTGCCCACCTCTCCTCCAGTAACCATCAGTTTATTCTCTATAGTTAAGAGTCTGTTTCTTAATTTGCCTCTATTTTTTATATGTTAATCTATTTTTATCATAAATTCCACATAGGAGTGAAAGCATATGGTATTTGCCTTTCTCAGACTGATTTATTTTACTTACCAAAACATGCTCTACCTCCTTCCACGTCGTTGCTCAGGACAAGATTTTGTTCTTTTTTCTGGCTGAATAATATTCCACTGTATATATGTAGCACATCTTCTTTATCCATTCATCACTGGATGGACATTTGGGCTCTTTCATAATTCGGCTATTGTAGGTAATGCTGCTATAAACATCATGGTGCATGTATCCCTTCAAATCAATATTTTTGCATCCTTTGGGTAAATACTTAGTAACAGATGCTAAATTGTTAGGTAGTTCTCTTTTTAACTTTCTGAGAATCCTCCATATTGTTTTCCAGAGTGGCCGCACCATTTTTGCATTCCCACCTAGAGTTTAAGAGTGTTCCTCTTTCTCTGCATCCTCTGCAATACCTCTTGTTCCCTGTGCTGTCGATTTTAGCCATTCTAACTGGTGTGAGATGATATCTCATTGAATTTTTTACTTGTATTTCTCTGATAATGAGTTATATTGAGCATCTTTACATGTATCTTAGCTATCTGTATGTCTTCTTTGGAAAAATGTCTATTCATGTCTTTTGCCCATTTTTAACTAGATTATTCATTTTTGGGTGTTGAATTTGATAAGTTCTTTATATATTTTAGATACTAACCCTTTATCAGATATGTCATTTGCAAATATCTTCTCCCATTCCAAAAGTTTAGTTTTCCTGATTGTTTTCTCCACTATGGAGAAGCTTTTTATCTTGATGAAGTCCCAATAGTTTAGTTTTGCTTTTGTTTCCCTGGCCTCAGGAGACATATCTATTAAAAAGTTGCTACACCCAATGTCAAAGAGGTTA
Source organism: Mirounga leonina (assembly GCF_011800145.1). Taxonomy (NCBI): domain Eukaryota; kingdom Metazoa; phylum Chordata; class Mammalia; order Carnivora; family Phocidae; genus Mirounga; species Mirounga leonina. The sequence goes on from NW_023270739.1 coordinate 29,336,388, forward strand.
CCATCCGTGCTCTACTCTAGGATTTTGATGGTTCCAAGTCTCACATTTAGGTCTTTCATCCATTTTGAATTTATTTTTGTGCATGATATAAGGAAAGTGGTCCAGTTTCATTCTTTTGCATGTTGCTGTCCAGTTTTCCCAACACCATATGTTGAAGAGATAGTCTTTTTCATATTGGATAGTCTTTCCTGCTTTGGGGAAGATTAATTAACCATATAATTGTGGGTCCATCTCTGGGTTTCTATATCTGGGTTTTCCATTGATCTATGTGTCTTATTTTGTGTCAATACCATACTATCTTGATCACTGCAGTTTGTAATATAACTTGAAGTCCAGAATTGTGATGCCTCAGCTTTGCTATTCTTTTTCAAGATTGCTTTGGCTAGTCCGGGTCTTTTGTCATTCCATACAAATGTTAGGATTGTTCTAGCTCTGTGAAAAATGCTGGTTGTATTTTGATAGGGATTGCATTAATTGTGTAGATTGCTTTGCATACTATAGACATTTTAACAGTATTTGTTCTTACAATCCATGAGCATGAAATGATTTTCCTTTTCTTTGTGTCATCTTCAATTTCTTTCATCAGTGTTTTATAGTTTTCAGAGTACAGATATTTTAGGTTTAAAAACCTAACTTTTGGGTTAGGTTTATTCCTAGGTATCTTGTGGGTTTTGGTGCAATTATAAATAGGATTGACTCCTTGATTTTCTCTTTCTGCTGCTTCATTACTGGTATATAGAAATGCAACAGATTTTTTGTGTGTGTTGATTTTGTATCCTATGACTTTACTGAATTCTTTTATCAGTTCTAGCAATTTTTTGGTGGGGTCTTTTGGGCTTTCTATATAGAGTATCATATCATCTGCAAATAATGTAAGTTTGACTTCTTCCTTACTGATTTGGATTCCTTTTATTTCTGAGGTGTCAGACTTCCAGTACTATGTTAAATAATAGTGGTGAGAGTGGATATGCCTGTCTTGTTCCTGACTGTGAAGTAAAAGCTCTCACTCCTTCACCATTGAGGAATATATTAGCTGTGGGTCTTTCATATATTACCTTTATGATGTTGACATATGTTCTTTCTATCCAACTTTGTTGAGGGTTTTCATCATGAATGGATGTTGTACTTTGTCAAATGCTTTTTCTGCATCTATTGAGAGAATCATATGGTTCCTATCCTTTCTTTTATTAATGTGGTGTATCACATTGATTGATTTGTGAATATTGAACCACCCTCGCAGCCCAGGAATAAATCCCACTTGATCATGGTTAATGACTCTTTTAATGTACTGTTGGATTCAGTTTGCTAGTGTTTTATTGAGAATTTTCCCATCCATGTTTATCAGGGATATTGGCCTTTAGTTCTCTTTTCTAGTTGAGTTTTTGTCTAATTTTGGAATCACAAAATGCTGGCCTCCTAGAAAGAGTTTGGAAGTTTTCCTTCCATTTCTATTTATTGGAATGGTTTGAGAAGAATATTTATTAACTCTTCTTTAAATGTTTGGTAGAACTCCTATGATACAAATGTTATTATGTTTGGTGGAGTCACTGAGTTCCCAAAGTCTACTCTTGTGATCCAAGATTTTTCTTGCCCTCTTTTATTCATCTTCATTATGTTCCACAATTGTATTTTACATATCACTTATTCATTTCTCTGCTTCTTTCATCCTTGTGGTTGTTATATCCAGTTAGTTTTAAATCTTGGTTATTACATTTTTCATTTCAGCCTGGTTGATTTTAAACTGTTTTATCTCTGTGGTAAGGGTATCCCTGATGTCTTCTATGCTTTTCTCAAGCCCAGGTGGTATCCTTATGATTGTTGCTTTTAAATCAAGATCAAGCATATTATTTATATCTGTTTCAACTAGATCCCTGGCTGTGACCTTTTCTTGTTCTTTCAATTGGGATGAATTCCTGCATCTTGGCATTTGGTCTAGGTCTCTGTCTTCTTCTCTGTGTTAGGAAACCCTGTTATGTTTCCTGTTCCTGAGCGTAATGGCTTTATGAAGAAGAGGTCATATAGTGTTCAGGGCCTGGTGCTTCAGGAAGTGTCTCTGGTGTATGCTGTGTGTACTCTGCTGCTGTGTTATGGCTACTCTATCCCTTAGATCAGTCCTCTGCCGAGGTTCTCCTTACCTGCAGTGGGGAGTGTTTGGACCTTGGCCACAGTGTGGTGAGTTTAACTAGGTGTGCTCTGCTCTGCTTGTTCAAAGAGACCTGATGATATTTCCACTAGAACTGAAGCTTTGCATAACTCTATGGTCAGTAGGCATGGTGCATGGGGGGAGGGGTGGAGGTTGTGCTGTGCTTCTGGAGGAGGGGCCTGCTGAGCTAGTTCTTATGCATGCTTGCCCGAGAAAAGCGGTACCATCAGAACACAAGTTGGTAGGACTTGGTGTAAGCAGGTTAAGCAGCCAGTGTTGGCACTGTGCTATTTACTGAAGTTGGTTGGTTTATATTGAGGGACAGGGGAGGGCAATGGTGCCAGCCAGCTCCTTTGTCCATAGAGAGGGAAGCTCACAATTGCTGCTGTCAGAGAAGGCCTCCCAGAGGCACAAACAATTTCCCCTCCTGCGTCCCAGGCATTTTTCAGATTGCTGCTTTCACACTGTCTTTGTCCAGGTTGCTTGCCTGCCTGGAGCATTGCAGTGCACTTTGGGTTCTATCCCAACTAGCTCAGCTGAGTTTTAAGATTCCAAACTGTAGAGACCTGGTGTGGTGTATACCTGTGCTGGTCTTCTGGGGGAGGGTCTCAGTGCACTGGGATTGATTCAGGTTGACCCAGAAAGGCAGTTGCACCAAAGCAAGGAGGTGGAATTTGGAGCAAAGCACACTAAACAGACAGTGTCTGGGTTAGTTGCCCTCAGCAGGTGTCTCTGGCCCTATGCTGGGATGCAGGGGAGAGAAATGCCACCTGACAGCTCTTTTGTCCCCAGAGAGGTAATGCCACCTCTTTCAGATGCACTCCAAGAAGAGCAAACAGTCTCTCCTCCTTGCTGGAGTGGAAAGGCTTTTCAAGTGTTGTAAACAGCCTGTTTAAGGAATACTGATGTGCTGTGCTTATGAAGCTACGGTAGCTGGTGTGTTTTATAATCATAAAGTGCATGGCAGTGAGAAGTGAGTTGAGAACAGACAGGACCACATGCAGATAGTGAATTTTATTCTGTATGCAGGAAAGAGCTATTTAGAATTTTAAGCAGAAAAAAAAATTGATTTAACTTATGTTTCATAAAGATCACTCTTACGATTCTGGAGAATGGCTGGAGAGGCATGGGTGAACAAGAATTAAACCAAGTAGAAGACTTTCAGTCTCTGCCAAAGACTGAGGTCCCTAAAATATGGAAGTTCCATATAAAAACAGGAGTAGATTGATTCAGAAAATAGTAGAATCACTCTCTAATTTGCAAATGAGTCCCTGTTGTCTAACGAATAAAGTATATTGTCCTTACCTAACACTCGAAATCCTTTACTGTTTTCTCTCAATGTATCTTCCTAGCCAAACTATACTTCTTTTTTTTTTTTTTTTTAATGATACTTGGGCTCCATAAAATCATTTGATCTTTCCCTCAGGAATCTTGATTTTTTTGTTTGTTTGTTTTGTTTAGAAAATGGACACGACAGGTTAATCAAATGACACTTTTAACAGTAAATACTTTTTAGAATAAAGTCTTCTTTATTAAGTGATAACCTCTATTAAGTAGAAATCAAATCCTATATTTTTGCTCCTGCTCACTCACAGTAAACAGAATGTCTTGAAGTTTTCTCTATCAGTATATGTGTGAATAAATGCATAAATGAAATATTAGTATTTGGCCTAGTATTCTTTTCCTTTGAAATTCCTAAGCAAGTGTAATTTGCAAAGTTGAAGGAAGCATCAAAAATGTAAATACTCTGGTAAATAAACATAGAAAAATTTATAAATTCTGTGGAAAAACAAAATAATGAATTTTATCATATATGATTATGATTTCACTGGACCTCTTCATGAAACTCTGCCATCTTTTTAACTTCATCAGTAAAAAGCAATTGACTTTAAGAATTGAAAAATACTTACTTCTGAAAATCTGATCCCCTGTAAATAGGAAAATACTGAAAATTGTATATTTGCAAATAATGTATTTCCTCCTCAATACTTTCTTGAAAATAAAAAAAAAAGTTTAGAATTCTTTTGAACAAATGTATAAATCATGAAGGCAGAAAGTGTAAATTGCTATCATAATCATTTAAACTCCAATCCTTTGACTATTTTATCATTTTTATGAGCTTATGCTTATCCCAAGAATTTATTTGTGACTAAAAACAAAGATGCATCCACTTTGTCATATTGATTATTATAGAAAACGTTATACCTATGACTGCTGAGAACTTAAGACTAATATAATAACAGCATTTGGAATCTCTCTTTGAAGGGTAACTTTACTGGAATGTGATAACATCTATAATTTTACCACTTAAACATATTTACAGACTGTTATTTTCATCTAGCTAATTAAATTTTTATATAAAATCAGAACAGTGTTGCTCTAATGATTATATAAAAGCATTAATCTTGTTAAATCTAGTAATGTCCTAGGAAAACTTTTGTAGTAAAAGTACAACTTACTTTGATTTATTCTTTTCTCTAAAAGGAAAGATGTGTGTGTGTGTGTGTGTGTGTGTAATGAAAAAGTTAAAAAATATAAATAATAAAAAGAAGGAATTTTGTCCACGATCTAGAGACTATCACTCTTCAGGATATTTTAATATATGCTCCATTAGTATTTTATATTATTATGTACTTTTAAAAATGTATTATATTTACATATCATGTAAATATTTTCACTTAAAATTAAACTAATGTCTTTTATATGGTTAAATATTCTCCTTCAAATTCATTTTAAGTGGCTCACTAGTATACTATTTCATATATGTACCATAACATACTTGATTTTATCCATGTTGCTGGACATGTAGGTTTCTTCCAATTCTTTGTGTATATCTATGTTTATACAGATGGTACTGCTACACAGATTTTTGCCTCTACAGATTGTACATCTTTTTGGCATGTTCTTTTAATATGAATTGTAGAAGTGGAAATGCTTTTCCAAAGCAAAATGTGCACACATATATTACTATCAATCTATTTTGATTAACTGAATTGCAGAAAGGTTGTACCAATGTACAATCTCGCCAACAGGGCATGAGAGCAATAATTTCCCTCACCTCACCACTAAGTTTGTAACTTTTAAACAATCTTTGCCAATTCAATTGGTACTGGGTATTAAAAAGTTCAGAACACAATTATTCCTGACTCCCATATGACCCTGTTATCCAAGCTATAAAAAAAAGCTGTGCACTTTTCACCAAGAAGTTTTTAAATAGGAAACTAAATGTAAAGATTTCTCATATAAAACATTAAAATTTATAAAATTTTTAAACAGTAGATAGTTATTAGGTTTAACATTTACTTTGAAACCCAGATATCTTATATATGGTCTCTTTGGGGTCTTTTATATTATCTGTGATTATGCTTTATTTTGTAATGTTGTTTTCCATTGAGAGTTTTCATTTTTCACATTCTAACATTCTCACAATAATATGAAGTAGCTTCAAGGTGTCTGGATATTTTGGAATGTGTGAAAGAGTACAAATGGAATTAAGGAAAAACAGAGTATCTTTTCAAATTTAGAAGGATTTTAAAAAGCAAAACAAAAACAAATTCTTGTTTTCTAGGCAGGGAGCATCAATAGCAGCAAAAAAAAAAATCACCTATTGTGTATGAATTGTTGCATTGAGGTGAAGGGACATAATGAGTTATAGTAATATGTTTATTTTGTATGTTGTGGATCTCTAACATGAGCATGTGGATTTTACAATTTAATTCTTACAACAACTATAGGTGGCATATAATTATGAATTTTGTTTCCATTTGAGAAACCTCCAACTGAAAATTACATTTTATTTGATGTAGTTCACAATGTAAATTACTATTCAACCCTAAGTCTTAACCAAAGTCTAATTCATAGGGCTAGAAGAAGGCCTTTGTTTCAGAGGTTGTCCTGAAATAAACTTAGAAAACCAAAACTAATAGTTGTTAAATTATTTGCCCAGAGTTATTTAGGGAATCAATGGAAAAGCCAAAATGAGCTTATTTCTCTAGAAGAAACATCACATACATAAAAATAATTTTCTGAAATATGTTGCATCTAATCATTTGTGCCAGCACTGTCCAATAAAAATACATTGCATGCTATATTTGTAATTTAAAATTTTCTGGTTAAATCACCTTTAAAAAAGTAATGGCAAGTATGTGGAGAAATGGGAACACTTGCACACTGTTGGTGGGAATGCAGACTGGCACAGCTGCTATGGAAAAGAATATGGACATTCTAAAAAGTTAAAATTAGAACTACCATATGATCCAGCAATCCAACTTTTGGATATTCATGCAATAGATTGAAACCAGGAACTTGAAGAGATATTAGCAATATTGTCATCTGTTGCATTTCCATACACTAATTATGAAGCAGCAGAGAGATTAACGAAACAATTCCAAACAAATTCCATTTACAATTGCACTGAAAATAATAAAATACCTAGGAATAAACTTAATCAAAGAGGTGAAAGACCTGTAGTCTGAAAACTATAAAACACTGATGAAAGAAATTGAAAATGACACATTAGCCAAGATATAGAACAACCTTAATGTCCATTAACAGAGGAATGGATAAAGAAACTGTGGTATATTGATACAAAGAATACTGTTGAATCTTGAAAACGAAGGAAATTCTGCAATATATGACAGCATCGATATACCTTCATGATATTATGCTGAATGAAATAAGCCAGTCTTTTTTGTCCCAAAGAGGACAAATACAACATGATTCTACCTATATGAATGAGGTATCTAAACAGATTCATAGAATCAGAGTAAATGGTTGTTACCATGGCTCTGGGAGGGTAGAAATGGGGAGTTATAATCAACAGGCATAAAGTTTTAGACAAGCAAGATTAATTCACTTTAGAGATCTACTATACAGCTTTGTTCCTAAAGTGAACAATAACATATTCTTAAAATTTTCTTGAGGGTAGGTCTCATGTTAAGTGTTCTTGCCATAATTTAAAAAGAAAAGTTTTTTTTTTCAAAGATTTTATTTATTTATTTGAGACAGAGAGAATGAGAGAGAGAGAGAGAGCACATGAGAGGGGGGAGGGTCAGAGGGAGAAGCAGACTCCCTGCTGAGCAGGGAGCCCGATGCGGGACTCCATCCCGGGACTCCAGGATCATGACCTGAGCCGAAGGCAGTCACTTAACCAACTGAGCCACCCAGGCGCCCTAAAAAGAAAAGTTTTAAAACACAATTATTTTACTTGAAGCCACAGACTTCTTCAGTAATTAATATGGAGATACAATTTATATAATCTTGAACCAGATGTATTATGAAGAGGCAGTTCTATCTATCCACTTTCCCAAAAGAGATTCGAAAAAGAGCATCATTATGATAGTAAATGAGCTGATTCGGGAGCACATTGCCTCACATAAAATACACATTATTCTTTGAGAAACTTAGGGCCCTTGAAAACTGTGTATACATATTCATAGTATAATGAAATATCTGGACTATTTTTATAATGATCAAGGACCTTAAATTTCTCAAAGCTAGGAAAATAGTGTGTATTTTAGTTGAAGACACAAACACACAAACAAAATAAATGACTAGACCTTTAAATTGTCAGGCTATGTTTCTCGCACTTTACCAAACTACTCCAAAAGCTTGATGTGTATCTCTTGTTTCATTTTTCTATAAAAACAGCAAAATCTGATTTTGTATTACTTATACATTAAAGAACATTTAAATGTTCTCTAATGGCAAGAATTGTTATTGTTAATATTTCCTAAGATCCTTTCAGAATCTTATTTTATATAAAATAAAAAATCTGCTTGTGAGTTTCTCCTAAAAATCTTATGTGTGAGTATGAATCAGATTAGCATTGATTTTAAATTTCATTATAAAACTAACCTCTTAGTTATATGAAAAAGATATTCATTTAATATATTATGTATTGATGTAAAATTGACCCACAGATAAATTAATTTAGGTTCTTTTCTTTTTCCAAGGTTAATGGTAATAATAAGTAAATATTAAAGGCATTGTGATGTTCAGTTTTCATTCAGAGTAGTCTCCAATGTATGATTATTTTTCTATTCTTTCGTCTTCTGCAACTTGGGTTTTCAGGATGTTTCCATACTATAAATTTCATTTTGAGATTTAATCATACCAACTATTGCAATTTGACACAGATAACTTATTTTTTTTCCTGTTTTATTGAGAAATAATTGACTGACAGGCATATCTTGGAGATGTCATGGGTTTTGTTCCAGGCTACTTCAATAAAGCAAATATCACAAGAAAACAAGTCAAGTTAAGTTTTTGGTTTTCCAGTGCATAAAAAAGCTATATTTATACAATACTGTAGTCTTTTAGTGTGCAATAGTATTAAAAAAATACACATGCCTTAATTAAAAAATACTTTATTAAGAATGCTAACCATTATCTAAGCTTTCTATGATGCATTATCTTTTTGCTGGAAGAGGGTCTTGCCTCAATGTTAATGGCTCCTGACTGACCACGGTGGTGTTTGCTAAAAGTTGGGGTGTCTGTGGCAGTTTCTTAAAATATAAATAAAACAATAAAGTTTTCCACAAAGACTGACTTTTATTTTCATGAATACTTTCTCTGTAGCATATGATGCTGGTTGATAGCATTTTACTCACAGTAAAACTTGTTTCAAAATTAGAGTCAAACCTCTCAACCCCTTCCACTGCTTTATCAACTAAGTTTATATAATATCCTAATTATTTGATTGTTATTTTAACAATCTGCACAGCATCTTCACCAGGAGAACTTAATCCATTTCCATTTAAAGTAAATATTGGTAGGTAAGGATTTACTGTTGCTGTTTTATTCATTATTTTCTGCTTGTTTTGGAGATCCATTGTTCCTTGTTTTTATTCTCCTGTGTTTTTTAATGTTTTTATGTCTTTTGATATCAGTATGTTCTGACTTCATGATCATGTAGAGTTTGATTTAAATATAAATATATTGTGAAATAATATCATAGTAAGTTCAACTAACATCCATCTTCTCATATAGATACAATCAAAGAAAAGAAAAACAAAACAAACCAAAACAGCAGAATAAAAGAAAGAAAAACTTTGTGATGAGAACTCAGGATTTACTCTGTTAATAACTTTCCTATATTTCATACAACTGTGGTAGCTGTAGTTATCATGCTGTACATTACATCGCTAGTGCTATATATCTTATTACTTGAAGTTTGTACCTTTGGACCACCTTCCTCCAATTCCCCCTTCCTCCACCATCTGCCTCTGGTAACCAAAAGTGTGATCTCTATTTTTACGATTTTGGGTGTTTGTTTGTTTATTTGGTTTTGCTTAGATTCTAAAGACAAGTGAGGTCATACAGAGTAAGATAATACAGTGTATTTCTCTGTCTTATTTCACTTATCGTAAAGCCTTCAAGGTCTACCCATGTTGTTGCAAATGGTTGGATTTTTCTGTTCTTTTTATGGCTAAGAAATATGCGTATCTATATCATACATATATCATATGTATACATGGTATGTATGATATATATATATATATATATATTTGTTTGTTTGTTTGTGTTTCCCTTGCTTACTCTAGCTAAGGGCTTGTTAATTTTGTTTATCTTTTCAAAGAACCAACTCCTAGTTTGGTTGATCTTCTCTATTGCTTATTTTGGCTCAGTTTTTTTAGTTCCTTAGGTGTAGAGTCTAGTTCCTTAAGGTGTAGAGTCAGATTTTTGTTTATGATCTTTCTTGCTTCTTAATGTAGATGTTTATTATTGTGAACTTCTCTCTTAGAGATGCTTTTGTTGCATCCCAAAAGTTCTGGTATGTTGTGATTCCATTTTTGTTTGTTTCAAGAGATTTTTCATTTCCCCATTTATTTCTTCTATGGTCCATTGGTTGTTCAGGAGAGTCTTATTTAATTTCCATGTTTTTTGAGTTTTCCAGTTTTCCTCTTGTTAATTGATTTCTAGTGTCATGCCATTGTTGTCAGAGAAGATACTTGGTTTGATTTCAATCTTCCTGACTTTGCCAAAACATGTCTTGTGGCTTAACACATGGTCTATCCTAGAAAATATTCCATGTATGCTTGAGAAGAATGTGTATTCTGCTGTTGTTGAATAGAATGTTCTCTATGTGTCTGTTAAGTCACATAGAGTGAATATTCGTCACATATTCTGTCTCTATTATTGTAGTAACGTTTATTCCTCCTTTTAGCTCTGTTAGTTTTTACTTTATATAAGACCAATGTTGGTCTGAAAATATTTACAGTTGTGATGTATTCTTTTTTTTTTTTTTAAAGATTTTATTTATTTATTTGAGAGAGAGAGCACATGAGAGGGGGGAGGGTCAGGAGGGTCAGAGGGAGAAGCAGACTCCCTGCTGAGCAGGGATCCTGATGCGGGACTCGATCCAGGGACTCCAGGATCATGACCTGAGCCGAAGGCAGTCACTTAACCAACTGAGCCACCCAGGCGCCCAGTTGTGATGTATTCTTGGCATATTGACCACTGTATCATTATATAATGACTTTGTCTCTTTTTACCATTTTTAAAGTCTATTTTGTCTGCTATAAATATAACTACCCATCTTTTTTTTTTTATCATTTGTTTGAAATGTCTTTTTGTATTCCTTCATTCTCAGTCTTTATGTGTCTTCAAGGCTGAAGTCAGGCAAATATTGTTGGATCTTTGTTTTTATCCATTCAGCCATTCTGTGTCTTTTAATTGGAGAACTTAATCCATTTCCATTTAAAGTAAATATTGGTAGGTAAGGATTTACTGTTGCTGTTTTGTTCATTACTTTCTGCTTGTTTTGGAGATCCGTTGTTCCTTGTTTTTTATTCTCCTGTGTTTTTTAATGTTTTGATGTCTTTTGATATCAGTATGTTCTGACTTCTTGATCATGTTCTTTTTTTATTAAATTTTTAATTTTAATTCCAGTATTGTTATATTAGTTTCAGGTATACAATATAGTGATTTTGCAATTCTATACATTACTCAGTGTTCATCATGATAAGTGTACTCTTTAATCACTATCACCTATTTCATTCATTCCCCCCTCCACGTCCCCTCTGGTAGCCATCAGTTTGTTCTCGATCGTGAAGAGTCAGTTTCTTTTTTTTTTTAATTTTTTATTGTTATGTTAATCCCCATACATTATATCATTAGTTTTAGATGTAGTGTTCCATGATTCATTGTTTGTGCATAACACCCAGTGCTCCATGCAGAATGTGCCATCCTCAGTTTGTCTCTCTCTCTCTCTCTTTTTTCCCCTTTTCTCATTTATTCTGTTCCTTAAATTCCACATATGGGTGAAACCATATGGTATTTGTCTTTCTCTGACTGACTTATTTTGCTTAGCATTATATAGTGTAGCTCTATCCATGTTGTTGCAAATGGCATGATTTCATTCTTTTGTATGGCTGAATAATATTCCATTATATATTACATACATATATATATTTTCTTTTTTTAAATTTTTTATTAACATATAATGTATTATTTGTTTCAGGGGTACAGGTCTGCGATTCATCAGTCTTACACAATTCACAGCGCTCACCATAGCACATACCCTCCCCAATGTCCATCACCCAGCCACCCCATCCCTCCCACCCTCTTCTACTCCAGCAACCCTCAGTTTGTTTCCTGAGATTAAGAGTCTCTTATGGTTAGTCTCCCTCTCCGGTTTTGTCTTGTTTCATTTTTCCCTCCCTTCCCCTATGATCCTATGTCTTCTTTCTCAAATTCCTCATATCAGTGAGTATATATATTTTCATATACACAATGTATATATATTGAAAATATACATATTGCATATATAATATAAATATGTATATATTAAATCTTCTTTATCCATTCACCAGTTGATGGACACTTGAGCTGCTTCCATAATTTGGCTATTGTAAATTATGCTGCAATAAACATGGGGTACTTATATCACTTTGAATTAGTGTTTTGTATTTTTGTGGTAAATACCCAACAATGTGATTCTTGGAGTACGTAGTTCTATTCTTAACTTTTTGAGGAAACTCCATACTATTTTCCACAGTGGCTACACCAGTTTACTTTCCTACCAACAGTGCACAAGGGTTCCTTTTTTCCCACATTCTTATAACACTTGTTTCCTCTGTTTTTTATTTTAGCCATTCTGACAATGTGAGGTGATACCTCATTGTAGTTTCAATTTGCATTTTCCTGATGATGACTGATAAATGAATTCAGTAATGTTTCAGGATACAAAATCTATGAACAGAAATCTGTTGCATTTCCATACACAAATAATGAAGCAGCAGAAAGAGAGATTAAGGAAACAATTCCAAACAAATTCCATTTACAATTGCACTGAAAATAATAAAATACCTAGGAATAAACTTAACCAAAGAGGTGAAAGACCTGTCCTCTGAAAACTATAAAACACTGGTGAAAGACATTAAAGATGACACAAAGAAATGGAAAGACACTCCATTCTCATGGGTTAAAAGAACAAATACTATTAAAATGTCTATACTACCCAAAGCAATCTACACATTTAATGCAATCCCTATCAAAACACTAACGGCATTTTTCACAGAACTAGAACACACAATCCTAGAATTTTTATGGAATCAAAAAGACACCAAATAGCCAAAGAAATCTTGAAAAAGAAAAACAAAACTGGAAGTATCAGAATTCCAGTCTTCAGATTATATTATAAAGCTGTAGTAATCAAAACAGTATGATACTGGCACAAAAATAGACACATACATCAATGGAACAGAATAGAAAGCCCAGAAATAAACCCACAGTTATATGGTCAATTAATGTTCAATAAAGGAGAAAATAATAGGCAAAGGGAAAAAGACAGCCTCTTCAACAAATGATGTTAGGAAAACTGGACAGCTTCTTGTAAAAGAATGAGACTGGACATCTTTCTTACACCAAAAATAAACTCAGTATGGATTAAAGACCTAAATGTGAGACCTGAAACTATAAAAATCCTAGAAGACAGCATAGGCAGCAATTTCTCTGACATTCGCTGTAGCAACATTTTTCTAGATAGATCTCCTGAGGCAAGAGAAATAAAAGCAAAAATAAACTATTGGGACTACATCAAAATAAAAAGCTTCTGCACAGCAAAGGAAACAATCAACAAAGCTAAAAAGCAACCTACGGAATGGGTGAAAACATTTGCAAATGACATATCTGATAAATAGTTTTAGTATCCAAAATATATGAAGAACTGATATAACTTAACACTAAAAAGCAATCCAACTAAACAATGGGCAGAAGACATGAACAGACATTTCTCAACAGATGTACAGATGGCCAAAAGACACATGAATAGATGCACAACATCGCTTATCCTGTTCTTTTGCATAAATACCACAGGATTCTCCCTTGTGGTTACCATGAGGCTTATGTAAAATATTGTAAACTTGTAACACCCTATTTTAAACTGACAACTTAACTGTAATAGAATTCATAAATTTTACCCTGCCATTTCTCCTCATTCATGAGAGATAGAGAGAGAGAGAGGCAGAGGGAGAAGCAGGCTCCCCGCTGAGCAGGGAGCCCGATGCGGGACTCGATCCCAGGACCCTGGAATCATGCCCTGAGCTGAAGGCAGACGCTTAACCATCTGAGCCACCCAGGCGCCCCTAGTGTATCATTTCTTATAAGGCAAGTCTGTTGGTAAATAAACTCTTTCAGCTTTTGTTCATTTGGATAAGTCTATATCCCTCTTTCATTTCTGCAAAACAGTTTCACCAGCTATAGAATTTTTTGCTGAAACTTGTTTTCTTTCAGTATTGTGAATATGTCATCCCATTCTCTCCTGGCCTGAAAAGTTTATGTGGAGAAATATGCAAGTAGTCTTAAGGGGGGGAGGGCGGGGCCTGTATGTAACTTCTCTCTTTTCTCTTGCTGCTTTTAAAATTTTTTCTTTGTCTTTGACTTATAACAGTTTAATTATAATGTTAATTATACATTCTAATTTTGGTGTAGCCCTATTATAATTTTGGTGTAGTCCTTTTGGTGTGGCCCTATCCAACATTTTTCAGGTCTTTTGGATCTCATCAATCTGGATATTCATTTCTTTCCTCAGGTTTGGAAAGTTTTAGCCTTATTACTTTATTTACTTTAAATATACTTTCTGTTCTTTTTGTCTTGTTCCAAAATTCCCATAATGTGAATATTGTTTCCTTTCATTGTGTCCAGTAATTCCCATAGACATTCTTTTTCCTTTTTTTTTATATTCTTTACTTGACTGATAATTTCCAATATTCTATTCCCCAGGTCACTGATTCTTTCATATGCATAGTTTACTACTTTTGAAACTCTGATTTGAATTCTTCAGTTCGGTTATTGTATTTTTCAACTCTGGGATTTTTTGTTTGTTTTGTTTTGTTTTTTGATGATTCCTATTTCTTTATCAAATTTCTCATTTTATTCATGCATTGTTTTCCTAATTTTGTTTTGTTTTCTGTGTTTTCTTGTAGTTTACTAAACTTCCTTAAGAGGATGACCCTGAATTATTTCTCTGACAGTTCATAAGTATCAGTTATTAGAGCTTTATTAATTTCCTTTGGTGGTGTCATATTTATTTATTTATTTATTTATTTATTTATTTTATTTTTTTAAAGATTTTATTTATTTATTTGAGACAGAGAGAATGAGAGACAGAGAGCATGAGAGGGAGGAGGGTCAGAGGGAGAAGCAGACTCCCCGCCGAGCAGGGAGCCTGATGCGGGACTCGATCCCGGGACTCCAGGATCATGACCTGAGCTGAAGGCAGTCGCTCAACCAACTGAGCCACCCAGGCGCCCTGGTGGTGTCATATTTACCTGATTTTTTTTAATCTAAACATTAGTGTTTGTGCATTTGCATAATTGAACTCCTCTTTTAGATTTTACAGGCTTGTTGGACAGGGACCATTCTTCCCCAATCAGTTCAGTTTAGCTCTCTGGGTGTGTTTGCTCATAATGCCCTTCATTAAGCAGGGCCTGCCGTTATGGTCTATTTTTGGTGAGGCAACTCTTCGAGGTCTAAGGATGGGGATGGAGGGTCCCACTGTCTGAGAACAATTGGATAGGACTGCTGGCTTGTTTTTCTACCCAAGTCAGGATGTAGGATAGGCTGTGCATTTGCCTGGATTCTCTAGTTAGGTTAGGGATGGGCAATATGTTCAGTAGTAGATAGGGCTATGAATTAGGCCTTCTATCAGGACTGGACCTAAGGTTTGTACAGCTCATTGTTTGGGGATTTGAATCAGGTCAGAGTGTGTACTGAATTCTCTGGTCAGGTGAGGCCACTAGTTTTCCTCTGCAGGTGGGTGATATCAGGGGCTGTGCACTCTGTTGAAGTGTCACTGTATATGGTGCTGTTAAATGGGCTATGCAGCTTCTCACATGCTCTGGTTAGGTTCGTTGTCTGGACAGGCTGAAGGACATATTCAGCAATGAGGGGGCTATGAATTAAATTTCCTGCCTGAGCCAAATAGGAGAAGTAGCTCTAAAGCCTGTAAAACCCTTTGTTGTCTTAACTCAAGCTGACCTACACCCCAAGTTCCTTGACTTAACAGGGCCACTGGCTTTTTTTCTGCAAATTGTTGGTTCTTCCAGCCCACCTCTCAGTTCAAATGCTTCTGGGCTGCACTGCTTCCAGGAGTTGTCACTAGATCAGATGCGGCCAGAAGACACTACACAGTTGGTGGGAATGTGATTTAGCTCCTTCCCTGGGTGTGACTAAACTGGACTCTAAAGCCAAAAAAACACTCCTCATTTAAGGATCTGAATCAGGCAAACCTGCACCCTACCAAATTCTCTGGTCAGAGTGCACCCCTAATTTGGTTTGGGGTGGTATATTATTCTTAAATAGTTGTTATTTGATCTTCTTGTAGGGGGATGGAGTCAAGAACAACTTATGTCATTATCTTGGTGACATCATTCCCAGGAATCTTTGAAAGTAAAAAGAAACTACTGTTAGTCTATGGTTAAGTCATTTCAGGGGTGATTGGATGGCTCAGACAGTTAGGCGTCTGATTCAATTTTGGCTCAGGTCATGATCTCAGGGTCATGGGATGGAGCCCTGAGTCAGGCTCCATGCTCAGCAAGGAGTCTTCTTGAGATTCTCTCCCTCTCCTTCTCCCCCACCCCTCCTTGCTCTCTCTCTCTCTGTCCAAAATAAATAAATAAATCTTTTTTTAAAAGGTCATTTCACTTACTAAGGTACTATAAATAGCTCAGACATTACTGATGACAGGTGCTGTAGATGGTCTGTTGTACTGTAGTCATTCACTAATCTTTTTTTTTTTTTTAATTATTTAAATCAGATTTAAGGGAGTAGGAGGAGGAACCTAGACTTGCCTGGTACCTCAAACTCAGCTAGATAAATATCAAATAATATGAAATACCCAATAAATTGATCCAAGGACTGACAGAACAAATTGCACAACTAGAGCGAGAGAAGAAGCCATGTTGTGGAAGGTAGGAGGTGTGGAGACATGATTTGAGGGAAAAACAAATCGGTCAGCCCTGGTCATGCAGATGAGAGAGAGAGAGAGAGAGAGAGAGAGGAATGCCCAGGAGATTGCACAAAGAAAACACTTCCCCAAAGCAGTTGACTGGGAAAATGAGAAGGGCTGATTTGAGTGAGTTTTTACAACTAGCAGGGCTCAAAGACTGAAATTTTAGAGGTCGATGGCATGGCTCATGTGGAACCCAGTGGAAACTGCAGGGCTCCTGTGGAGAAGGTCAGATAGCCAGGGGTGGGGGTGGGGGGAGGGCAGGTGGAGCAATCTGAGGATGCCCTGGGATGCACTGAGAGAGACAGTTCCCCCTTCTTTGAATAAATTTGGGAGAGGTGGCATTGCATCTCTGGGGACAAAAGAGCTGGTGAGCACCATTTCCCTCCACTGCCCCTCAGCATAAACCCCTAATTTCAGTAAGCAGCACAGTGCCAACAATAGTGGCCTAAACAACTCACACCAAAACCTTCCCCCTGCACTCTGCTGGTGCTGCTTTTCCCTGACAAGTGTTCCTGAGAACTGGAGCAGTGGGCCCCTCCTCTGGAAGACCAGCACAAACCTCCCACATGTACCATGTCTGTAAAGCATAGAGTTCTGCAAAGCATCAGCTCTCCTGGAAATAGCATCAGGTCTTTTTTAGCAAGCAGATAAGAGCACACCTAGTCAAAACTCACCATACTCTGGCCAAGGTCCAAACACTCCTCACTGCAGGCAAGAAGAAACTCTGCAAAGGACACCTGAGGGAAAGAGCTGCCAAATTACAGCAGCAGAGTGCACACACACACACACACACCAGAGACACATTCTGAGCCACCAGGCACTTGGTATATAAACTCTTCTTCATAAAGCCATTACTCTCAGGAACAAGAAACATAACAGGTTTTCCTAGCATAGAGGAGAAGACAGAGTCCTAGACAAATGCCAGGATGGTAGGAATGCATCCCAAAATAAAAACAGGAAAAGGTCATGGCCAGGGATTTAATCAAAACAGATATAAGTAATATGCTTGATCTGAAATTTAAAGCAATAATTCTAAGGATACCACCTGGGCTTAAAAAAGCATAGAAGACACCAGGGGGTCCCTCATCACAGAGATAAAATACCTAAAAACTAGTCAGGCCAAAATAAAAAATATTATAATCAAGGATGGAAGAAGCAGAGGAATGAATAAGTGATATAAAAGATAAAATTATAGAACATACTGAAGCTAATAAGAGAGAAAGAAGAATCTTGGATCACACCAATGTAGTCTTAGGAACTCAGCAACTCCGTAAAGTGTAATAACATTTGTATCATAGGAGTTCCAGAAGAACATAGGGAAAAGGGGGCAGAAGGATTATTGAGGAAATTATAGCTGAAAAAATCCCTAATCTGGGGAAGGAAACACACATTCAGATCCATGAGGCACAGAGATCTTCCATCAAATCAACAAAAGCAGGCCAACACCAAGATATATTGTAGTTGAATGTGCAAAAAATAGAGATAAAAAAAAAAATCCTAAGAACAAGAGGTCCCTTACATGTAAGGGAAGACAAATAAGGTTAGCAACAGATGTCTCCACAGAAACTTGGCAGGCCAGAAGAAAGTAGCATGATATATTCAATGTGCTGAATGGGAAAAATATGGAACCAAGAATACTCTATCCAATGGCTACCATTCAGAATAGAAGAAGAGATAAAGAGTTTCCCAGACAAACAAAAACTAAAGGAGTTTGTGACCACTAAACCAGCCCTGCAAGAAATATTAAAGGGGACTTTTGAGTGGGAGAGAAAGACCAAAAGTGACAAAAACTAGAAAGGAACAGAGGATATCTCCAGAAACAATGACTTAATAAATGGCACTAAGTTCATATCTATCAATAATCACTCTGAGGGGTGCCTGGGTGGCTGAGATGGTAAGCATCTGCCTTCAGCTCAGGTTGTGATCTCAGGGTCCTGGGATCGAGCCCCATGTCAGGCTCCCTACTCAGTGGGAAGCCTGCATCTCCCTCTCCCTCTACTGCTCCCCCTGCTTGTACTGTCTCACTCTCTCTGTTGAATAAATAAATAAAATCTTAAAAAAAAAATCACTCTGAATGTAAATGGCCTAAATGCTCCAATCAAAAGATGTAGGGTGTCAGAATGGATAAAAACAAACAAACAAAAAAAACCCAAGACCCATCTCTATGCTGTCTACAACATACTCATTTTAGACCTAAAGACACCTGCAGATTTAAAATGAGGGGGTGGAGAAATATTTATCATGCTAATGGACATCAAAAGAAAGCTGGAGTAGCCATCTTTACATCAGACAAACTAGATTTTAAACCAAAGACTGTAACAAGAGATGAAGAAGGGCACTATATCATAACAAAGGGGTCTATTCAACAAGAAGATCTAACAATTGTAAATATTTATGCCCTCAATGTAGGATTGCCCAAATATATAAGCCAATTAATAACAAACAAAAAGGAATTCACTGATAATAATACAAGAATAATAGTGGGCTTTAACACCCCACTTACACCAATGGACAGATCATCTAAGCAGAAAATCAACAAGGAAACAATGGCTTTGAGTGACACACTGGACCAGATGGACTTAGATATATTCAGAACATTTCATCCTAAAGCAGTAAAATACACATTCCTTTTGAGTGCACCTGGGACATTCTCCAGAATAGATCACATACTGGGGCACAAATCAGGCCTCAACAAGTACAAAAAGATTGAGACCATGCTATGCATATTTTCCAACTACAATGCTATGAACCTTGAAGTCAACCAGAAGAAAAAAAATTGGAAAGATCACAAATAATTGGAGTTTAAACAACACTCCTACTAAAGAGTGAATGTGTCAACCAGGAAACTAAAGGATAAATAAAAAAAAAAATACATGGAAACAAATGAAAATGAAAACACGATGTTCCCAATCCTTTGGGATACAGCAAAAGTGTTCATAAGACAGAAGTAGATAGCAATGCAAGCCTACCTCAAGAAGCAAAATAAATCTCAAATAAACAACCTCACTTTACACCTAAAGGAGCTAGAAAAAGAACAACAAATGAAGCCTAAAGCCAGCAGAACAAGAGAAGTAATAGAGCTTAGAGCAGAAATAAATGATATAGAAACAAACAAACAAAAAACCCTAGTAGAACAGATCAATGAAACTAGTTGTTTCTTCAAAAGAATTAATAAAATTGATAAAGCCCTAGCAAGACTTACCAAAGAGAAAAGATAAAGGATCCAAATAAATGAAATCACAAATGAGAGAGGAGAGATCACACCAACACCATAGTAATATAAACAATTAAAAGAGAATATTATAAAAAATTATATGCCAACAAATTGAGCAATCTGGAAGAAATGGATAAACTCTTAGAAACATATAAACTACCAAAAGTGAAGCAGGAAGAAACAGATTTGAACAGACAGCCAGTTAAGAAATCGAATCAGTAATCAAAAATCTTCCAACAAAGACCAGGGCCAGATGGCTTCCCAGGGGAGTTCTACCAAACATTTAAAGAAGAGTTAATAAATATTCTTCTCAAACTGTTCCAAAAAAAGAAATGGAAGGAAAACTTCCAAACTCTTTCTAGGAGGCCAGCATTACCTTGATTCCAAAACTAAAGACCCAACTAAGACAGAGAACTACAGGCCAACATCCCTGATAAAGATGGATGCAAAAATTCTCAACAAAATACTCAGCAAATCCAACAGTACATTAAAAGAATTATTCACCATGATCAAGTGGGATTTATTCCTGGGCTACAAGGGTGGTTCAATATTCACAAATCAATTAACATGACACACTACAATAATAAAAGAAAAAATAAGAACCAAATGATTCTCTCAAAAGATGCAGAAAAAGCATTTGACAAAATATAGCATCCATTCTTGAGAAAACCCTCAACAAAGTAGTGATAGAGGGAACATATCTCAACATAATAAGGCCATATATGAAAGACCCACAGCTAATATCCTCAATGGGGGAAAACCAAGGACATTTTCCTCTATGGTCAGGAAGAGGACAGGGATGTCCAATCTCACCACTTATTCAACATAGTACTGGAAGTCCTAGCCTTAACAATCAGATAACAAAAAGAAATAAAAGGCATCCAAATTGGTGAGGAAGAAGTCAAGTTTTCACTATTTGTAGATGACATGATACTCTGTGTAGAAAACTGGAAAGAGTTCACCAAAAAATTGCTAGAACTGAGACATGAATTCACTGGAGTCTCAGGATACAAAATCAATGTATAGAAATTTTTTGCATTTCTATACACCAATAATGAAGCAGCAGAAAAAGAAATCAAGGAATTGATCCTTTTTACAATTGTACCAAAAACCATAAGATACCTAGGAATAAACCTAATCAAAGAGATAAAAGATCTGTACTCTGAAAACCATAGAACACTGATGAAAGAAATTGAAGATGACACAAAAAAATGGAAAAACATTCTATGCTCATGGATTGTAAGAACAAACATTGTTTAAAAGTCTATACTACCCAAAGCAATCTGCACACTTAAAATTAAAATTAAAATTCTACCAGCATATTTCACAGAACTAGAACAAACAATCCTAAAATTTGTGTGGAATCACAAAAGACCCAGAATAGCCAAAGCAATCTTGAAAAAGTAAAGCAAAGCTGGAGGCATCACAATTCTGGACTTCAAGTTATATTACAAAGCTGCAGTGATCAAAACAGTATGGTAATAGGACAAAAACAGACACACAGATTAATAGAACAGTATAGAAAACCCAGAACGGGCTCACAACTATATGGTCAACTATTATTTGACAAAGCAGGAAAGAATATCCAATGTAAAAAAAGACAGTCTCTTCAACAAATGGTTTTGGAAAAACCGGACAGCAACATGCAAAAGAAAGAAACTGGACCATTTTCTTACACCATACACAAAAAATAAATTCAAAATGGTCTAAAGACCTAAATGTGAGACCTGAAACTATAAAAATCCTAGAAGAGAACACAGGCAATAATCTCTTTGACATCAGTTATAGCAACTTTTTTCTAGATAGGTCTCCTGAGGCAAGGGAAACAAAAGCAAAAATAAGCTATTGCTACTACATCAAAATAAAAAGCTTCTATACAGTGAAGGAAACAACAAGACTGAAAGTTAACCTACTGAATGAGAGAAGATATTTGCAAATGACATGTCTAATACAGGGTTAATATCCAAAATATATAAAGAACTTACAAAACGCAACCCCCCAAAAATAAATTATCCAAATTTAAAAAATGGGCAGACAACATGAACTGACATTTATCCTAAGAAGACATCCAGTTGGCCAACAGACCCATGAAAAAATGCTCAACATCACTCATCATCAGGGAAATGTAAATCAAAACTACAATAAAATATCACCTCACACCTGTCAGTATGACTAAAACCAAAAACACAAGAAACCACTGTTGTCAAGGATGTGCACTGTTGGTGGGATTGCAAACTGGTACAGCTACTTTGGAAAACAGTATGGAGGTTCCTCAAAAAGTTAAAAATAGAACTACCCTATGTAGAAAACATATGTAGAAAACATATTATATATAGAAAACATATTTTATAATGCTAAGTATCTCAGGAATTGCGTGACCAGAGACAAACTGAAGTAAATGCATACTTTTTATATAATATACAGATTCTCTCTCAAAATCATGCCCCTTTTTCCTGAAAATCTTTCCAAATTAATGACTAACAATTACTATATATTATATGTTATCATATTATATATATACTATGCAACATATATTGTTATATAGCATATATTAGTAAATACATTATTTATATACTTTTATTATAATATATTTGAAATTACACAGTTATTCCATAAATTCTAGCAGTAATGATGTTAGACATCAATTTTATAATATTCAATTATTCTTTGTGTATTTTATACTTGAATCTATTTTCAAGGAATAAATAAATTTCTTGCAGTTATAATGTTTCCAATACTCTGTACAATTGTGTTTAACTGATCATCCTGTATCCAAATCCCATTTAGTAATGATTTATGGAATTCATACTATGTCCTGGGGAATATGCTAAGCACTTTTTTTTTTTTTTTTACTTTATCTCATTTAACCATTAAAACGAACTTTTCAGTTAGTGAATATTTTATTCTCATTTTTTAGTTGAGAAAGCTAAATTTTAACAAGATTAAGTTTTCAAATGTTGCACACCAAGTAAGTAGGAGTACTAGGGAGTTGAAAACAAGCACTATGAGTTAGGTCTTAATTCCCAAGTTATACTATTCCTGTTATATAGTTTATTATTTTCAAAATGCACAGTAACATTTATGCCATTAAAAGCTAAATTTATGACTTGGAATTTATATTTTTAATGTTCTTTTAGGACATTTGATTAGTTTACATGCATGTGCATGAAATTTTCATGCATATATTTCGATTATTGCTGAGTTAGAAATTAAAGAATCTACTTTTTATTTACTTTGTGTTGTATAGGAATAAAAATATATTTTGAAGTTGTTCATGTCTTAGAAAAGTGCAAAGACACAGGTTAAAAAAAATATGTAACTTTGAATTCAATATTAATGTGACCTATAGGCCTCAGTGAAAAACCTCTAATTACAATTAAACAATGGGCCTTCATATAAGAAAAAAAAGTCTGAATAGCCAGAGTATGAACCTTCTCCAGTAAAATGGAGAGCTTTTGTCATTTATGCAGTTCATAAAATCAGTTTAACCTCCCCAGACATGAGTGTGTATTTATAATTTAGATACTTAATTACTCTAGTCAAGAGGGAGGCTTAAACATTTCTGTCCCTGACTTTCTGTTTGCTAAAGAAAGAGATCTCGTTATTATAGTCTATCCTAGAGAGACTTGGGGAGAGAATCAGAAGGGAGTCTGGAATTGTATAGCAGCAAAAGGTGAAAAAAAAAACCAAAACTTTGACACAGTCTTATTTTTCAAATTTTCCATTGATAGCAATTTCTGGTTTCTGTTGCACAGTAGATCCTATTATACAAATTCTCCATAGTCTGAACCAGATTTTGTGAACTATTATGCTTCAAGTATATTTGGTATGAAAAGGTCCATTATCACATCTGAAATATCTAGCATTCCCTCCCACTTGTAATTACGTGTTAAAGGCACACTTTATCCATTAAACCAGAAAGGATTAAGTATTGCTCTATCTTAAGGAAACAAATTATAAAGTCTTAATATAGAGTTTAATAATAAGTGATATAGTGAGCAGAATTTCTAATATTTTAAAATAATATTATTAAGCATTATTCTGTTATTTTAATTAAATTCCTAATACCATTTACACACTTTTTCAGTACTCTTGAAGCCAGTAAATGGAAGATTTTGGACTTCTTATTCCAAATTGTGTCTCCTTTCTTATGACAGATTCAAGATCTTTTCTTAGTTGTAATATGAGCAAAGGATCTGTATCTGAAACCTTAAGAGTTTTTTTTCTTTTTCCAGAATTTTTTTAGATGTGTGCAAACACGTTTTTACCAAAAAAAAAAAAAAAAAAAAAAAGTGGATAGAAAGTATAAATAATGCTCAGAAACCTACATCAGTCATTTTATACTACCAAAGATATTTCTGTAAAAATACATCAAAAGCAATACTTCTTTTGTGAGAAATACATAGCATTTTATTTTATGGATATTTCTTAGTGTATGTGACCATTCCCCTACTTAGGGAAGGTTTTTTGCAGGTGGAGCTTTAAGTCTTAGAGAGTTTGATTATCTGACCCAAGTTCATCACAGCTGCAGCCTTTTTAGCTCAATCTGGGAAAGAAACATTTTCTAGGACACTGGTGTTAAATGAAGGGTCCAACACTCTTTTAGTCCTAACCCCTTGCCTCTTTCCTGACAATAAGTTAAGGAGTAGTCAGTATCCGGATCACAATATTGGTTTATTCATAGTTTGTCTCCGCCTCTTATCTAGGTGTCATCTCAGATTTCTTTAAGACTGGCTTCCATTCCCATTTATTATTTTTATTTTTTTTTAAATTTTATTTATTTGAGAGGGAGAGAGAGTGCAAGCACAAGCAAGGGAAGGGGCAGAGGGAGAGGGAGAAATAGACTCCCTGCTGAGCAGGGAGCCTGATGGGGGCTTGATCCCAGGTGACCTGAGCTGAAGGCAGCTTAACTGAGTCACACAGGTGCCCCTTCCATTCCCATTTAAATGAAAAATTTATCAATATCTTCCTCCTTTCTCTCTCATTTTCTCCTTGTTATATCTACTTATCTGTATCCAACAATAGGATCTGTTTCATTTGAAAGCTACTTCTCCAATTGTTTCTTTCTTTCTCTACCTTTTTTTTTTTTTAAATTAGGGCTTAAGTTGAGTATTTTGTGACTGAAAATTTAGATCTGTTGGTCCCTCAGGCAATGATTATTTTACAAGATTATACTCAGTTACTTCTAATAAAGAACTTGAAATTGTAAAAAAATCTTAATATTTGTACTAAAATTATTTGTTACAAGGTCCCTGTCCTCCAGAATAGAGCATATTAAAATTACTATAATGGAACACTTAGAACTTTTAACCTAGAAAAAAAAAATGTGATCACCATTAGATTTTGGCTATATATACAATAAAACATGAAAATGTGTATATAGTGATGGATGAAAAGAAATTAGAACTTCATTTTTTAATGCAAGCATTCATTAATGACCATAAGCTTTTAATTGAGTTTAATACCATACTTAGCTGAAGATTAGGCTTGTACAATCTCTGGTCTTAGAAACAACCTTGAACCCAGAAGTAAAAGGTGAAAAGGCATTTGGCCACCCATGAACATAGTTACTAAAGACCCTAAGCTTCCTTAGGCACTTGCCTTCAGCTAATGTACTGAAAGTTCTCTATAAACAAAGTTAAGCTCTTCATAGGCCTGATGATCCAGTTTTCTAGGAAGCCAGAAAATCAGTAGTGATGGTTCAAGGGGCCCAAAATTGCCAAAGGAAGGCTCATAGAAGGGAGTGAAAGTATAAAAGCAAAAGCTCCTGAGGCCATCACTTTATTCCAGCCCAGTCCTATAATTAATTACCCTACTGGGAATATTAAAAAAAAAAAAAAGGAAAGAAAAATCAGAACATTAAACTAACTTTACCAAGAAGGAAAGTATGTCTTGAAATAGTTTCTGCTAGATACAGTTAAAATACCAAAAAAACAAACAACAACAACAACAACAACAAAAACTATTAGCACTTAAAGGAATTTAGTATGTACCAAAATGCTACACTGTAAAATCCTATATTAAAAAATGTTGGCTAACATTAAAAATAATAAATTACTGAATAATAGCATCTGGAAAAAGCACTGCTATGGTTCATAGCATTTTCAAATAATAGTTGATAAACTATGATACTAAAATATGAATACTTATAAATAAAAGATGGTATCCTGTTTGTTCACCATAATTTGCCATCTATTCAACTCAGCTGCTGTCTTCTACATCATATTAAGTGCTCACTTATCTGCAACCATTCTATGGCTCTTTCTACCTCCTCCAAAATTTTCTCACTTACCTTTAGGGCTTAGGCTTTATGGTCCATTATTTCAAACACTCTCTTTTGTACCATATATGTTCTGATTTTGTTCAATTTGCTTTTTTTCCTTTGTTTTATTTGAATATATCTAATATACTATTGTAATTAATTTATTGCCTTTCTAGCTCTAAACCTTTGTAATTTTTTTTCAGTGTTTCCTCTAGGGATTACATCATGCATGCCTAAATTATCAGTTTACTCAGAGTTAATAATTTACTCTTCGAGTAAAATGTAGAAGACCTGCATGAATATAGGTCACTTAACCTCCCCTATTGACTTCAATTTATAGTAGGCATATATATCACATGTACATACAAAGAATATGCCAGATAAGAGTTTTTTCCTTCACCAGTTATGCATATTTTAAAGAACCTAAAAATAGAAAAATAGTTTTTATGTCTATTCAGATGTTTATCACTTCTGTTGCTCTTCCTTCATCCCTAAAGATTCAGATTTCCCTCTGGTATTATTTCCCTTTAGCACAAGGAACTCCCCTAGCATCTCTTTTAAATTAGGTCAAATGGAAATAAATACTTTTCGTTTTCCTTCATCTGAGAATGTTTTTATTTTTCCTTTATTTCTGAAAGATATTTTTGTTGGGTATAGAATTCTGGTATGATGGTTCTTTTACTTCAGTATTTTAAAGATACTGTTCCATTGTCTTCTGGCTATTTTTAGTACCTGGTGAGCAATCTATGGTCATTCAAATAATTTTTTTTCTTTCCCTGAAGTTAAGAATAATATAAATATAAATATAAATATAAATATAATATAAATATAAATATAGGGGATGCCTGGGTGGCTCAGTCTGTTGAGTATCTGCCTTCGGCTCAGGTCATGATCCCGGGGTCCTGGGATTGAGTCCCGCATCTAGCTCCTTGTTCAGGGGGCAGCCTGCTTCTCCCTCTGCCTGCTGCTCCCCCTGCTTGTGCTCTTTTCTCTCTCTCTGACAAATAAATAAATAAAATCTTTAAAATATAATATAAACATAAATAAATATAATATCAACATAAATAAATATACACTTTTTGGAGAAATATATTTGGAGTTCATTTAGTAAGAAAGGGCAAAATGGACATAGAGCAAGTAGTCATTTTAGCTTTATTTTATATGATTTAGATATGTTAGGTATCAGAAAAAGCATTGAGACATAATCCATGTGCTCCAGAATTTCACAACCTATAGAAATGTTAGTATTTCATGTTTTCATAAATCATAGGACTGGTATAAGAAAGGACTCCAGAGATTATGAAAACCAAATGTTTGTTGATTAGATAAGGGAATGGAGATCCATAAAGTCTTTGGATCAGCCAACCTCTCAGAGTCAGAGATGGAAAAAGAACACCATCTCCTCTTCCAAGTATAGTGGTATTTCCAAAAAACATAATTTAATTGAAAAATCAGCGCATTTTCTGTCTTAGGACACAAATACGCTTTCAGGGGTGGGGGATAATTTAGATAGTGTTGTTCTTATTGCACAGTCCAGGATTTTTTTCCCCCAAGTCTTTTTCCTTTTAAAAACAATTGTTAGGGCACCTGGGTGGCTCAGATGGTTAAGCGTCTGCCTTCGGCTCAGGTCATGATCCCGGGGTCCTGGGATCGAGTCCCGCATCGGGCTCCCTGCTCAGCGGGGAGCCTGCTTCTCCCTCTGCTTCTCTCTCTCTGTCTCTTATGAATAAATAAATAAAATCTTTAAAAAAAAATTTTTTTAAAACAATTGTTATATAATAAAGGAACATTAAAATTTGATTAACTGGATGGGGCGCCTGGGTGGCTCAGTCAGTTAGGCGTCTGCCTTCGGCTCAGGTCATGGTCCCAGGGTCCTGGAATGGAGCTCCGCATCGGGCTCCCCGCTCTGTGGAGGGCCTGCTTCTCCCTCTCCCACTCCCCCTGCTTGTGTTCCCTCTCTCACTCTCTGTCAAATAAATAAATAAAATCTTAAAAAAAATTGATTAACTGATTTGAATGGCAGATATAAACAGATAATTTAATTTCAAAGAAGGGAGTGGTCAGGAATGCTTGCATATCATATGGTTACGTATCTTAAGTATTTTGTCAATAATGGGAGGCATCATTAGAATTTTTAAAGGGCTGGGGCACCTGGGTGGCTCAGTTGGTTAAGTGATTGCCTTTGGCTCAGGTCATGATCCTGGAGTCCCAGGATCAAGTCCCGCATTGGGCTCCCTGCTCCAGATGGGAGTCTGCTTCTCCCTCTCATGCTCTCTGTCTCTCATTCTCTCTGTCTCAAATAAATAAATAAAATCTTAAAAAAAAAAAAAAAGAATTTTTAAAGGGCTATGAAAAGGGGGGTAATATAACTTAGCATTACATTTTAAGTTGTATTTTGTGTTTTGTATATTTTATACATGTGGGCAAGCATAACAAAATTAATGGAACACTAAAAACTAAAATCATATGTTTAACTTAAGATTTCTGTTTACGACTGATTAGCAGGAAAACATAACGTAAGAGGTGAGCTGGCATTATACTGTGTGGGTTAAAAGCCCAGTTATGTCTTTATGAGATGTAAACTTTACACGGGAGAGAAACTAAACACTCTTGGTTTCCACCCTTCTCATAGAAGAAGGTTATCATGTATACACACGGTTTTGTGTTGAGAATTATTTTAGTAATCAACTCCTGCATAAAAATCTCAAAGATTAGTGGTTCAAAACATCAACATTTATTATCTCACAGTTTCTGTGGGTCATGGATGCTGCTTGGCTAGGTCCTCAAGTTCTCATAAGTCTGCAGTCATCCCAAGTCTCAACTGGGAAAAATAGCTTCTTAGCTCATTCACATGGCTATTGGCAGGATTCAGTTCCTTTCTGGCTGTTCTAAGGCTTCAGTTGCTGATTGTTGGCCAGAGGACTCCTTTAGTTGCTTGCCATGTGCGCCTCTCCACAGAGGATTACATAATGTGGCAGCTTAATTTATCAGAGAAAGTTAGTGGGAGAACAAGAGAGTGCCAACAAGATGAGAATGCTAGCAGAACTAAAGGCACAATCTTAAGTAACTTAATCATAGAAGTGACAGCCCACCACTTTGACCTTATTCTATTCATTAGGAACAAATCTCTAGGTCCAGCCTACACTCGAGGAGAGGGATTACACGAGGGTGTGAAAATCAGGAAACAGCTATCACTGGACCCCATCTCAGAAACTGCCTACCACAGGATTAACTGATATTATATATACTTAAAATTTATAGTACTATGATTGAAATACATCAGGTATGTAGTATTTCAGTAGGTATATTTTTGGCATATACCATGTATTCTAGGCACTGGATGCATCAGGGAAAAAAAACTAAACAAATTCCCCACCACAAAGGAGAAAAGAGGGAGAGACAATGGATGATAAAAATAAATAGATAATATGTAAGAAGATGGTATATGTTATGGAAACAAGGATATCAGAAGAAACTAAAGAAGATTGGGAGGGTCTAAAGGGCAGATGGGGAGCTAGGGATAAGTCATGATATTAAAAATGTTATTTATTGAGAGAGTAAGATTCAAGCAAAGACTTAGGGAAGTGAAGTGGTTAATAAAATGAATGTCTGGGGAAAAAGAACACCAGACAGAGAAAAACTGGGGTAAAGCCACTAAGATGGGAATGTGTCTGATTTGTCTGTGAAACCTCAAGGAAACCTGTGTTGCAGAACGGAGCAAGGGGAGAAAGACAAAATCTTAGGAGAAATAACAAGCGATGTTTCTGTAAGGCATTGTAGGTGATTCAAAGGACTTGGACTTTTGTTTTAAGTGAAGAGGGGAGCAACGATAGGGTTTTGAACAGAGGATTGATATAATACAACTTACATTTTTAAAAGACCACTCATGGAGTTATCATCAGCTATTATGAAGAAGGTTGTGTTCCAGTAGGTTTTACGGTGGGGTGGAAGGATTCAGGAGTTAGTTTTGTGCATATATATAGTGGAAGTGCCAGGTAGACAGTAGAGTGGATGAATCTTGAGTTAAGGAAATAATTTTTAACTGTGCATATACATTTGAAACATGCCACGGTATAACTAGAAAATAGGAGTTAGCATAGCTAGGTCACATGGGGTTTCGAGGAATGATGGGAAATATCATCTGTAGCTGTATGAATGAATTTAGGAAGAATTACTATGCTTCTATATCAGCTTGAAAAGCCCTAGGCATAGCAAAGCCTTGTTGGTTTTTTTTAATATAAATAAAATATATTAAATATATTGATGTATTATTATATGCCATGTAGCAAATTCATGTAAATATCTGAAGATAGTGAAAACTGCACAACTTGAAAACTTATAGAAATCAACAGAAATTATATGAATTTCCAAAGATTTAGCATCATGTAGAAATGAAAGTCTTTTTCAGCAGAAAGAGCACCAGATATTAATATAGAAAAACCAGAGTTAATAATCCTCATGTCCATCATTTACTACCTACTTGACTTATGGTAAATTACCTAACTGTTGTCAGCCTCAATTTCTCACCTGCAATATAGAGTTAATGGTAATTCTACTGCCTATCTCAAAGAGTTGCTAGATGACCCAACAAAATATTGTGAATATCAAAGCATTTTATATAGTATAATGTATCATGTAAATAAAATGTATCATTCATATCTGAGTAGTAAGCAGAGTCTTACATATCAAAGTCATAAATTTGTTTGCCAAAAGTAAGTGAAATGATATTAGTATTCAATAAATAATTGATTAATTGATTTTCTTTAGATAACAGAGGAATAATATTTATGTGAATTTTAGTTTAGCTTTAATATTTTTATAGATACACTCTTTCTGTAGAGAATTGAACTGGATAAACAACTAAGTACTTATTTGGAAAAAACCTGAATATATTTAGATGGATAAGGTTATTTTGCTCTTGTAAATGTTGAAGGATCAGATCTGGAGGAGCTTATTTTCATAAACATTTTCTCCAAGAACATCTGCAGGAATTTGAATATACAATCATCGAAGTAAAATTTTAGTGCAGATGAATTAGATATATATTGAGACTATAGATGGTTATTTGAAACACTGTTACAATCAAATATAAGCAGGTGTACATGTTTGAATGATCATGACTTCCATATTCAGTGATTTCAATGTAAAATCATTTTAAGAAGTACAGATGCAATTTGCTCTATTCCCGCTGCTTATTCTTTCTTACTTAAATACTGCAAAATGATTCTTTAATGTTTTAAGTAAACAATTTTCTTGTAACTTTAGAGAGTTTCATTAGATTAGCAGAAGACTGAGCAGCAGCCCTGTATGATATTCTACGTGGTTAAACTGCCCCATATTTTCCAAATCACCTAGTAAACTTTGCTTGAAATCGTCAATGAGGTATCAAGGAAAAAATTATGTAAACCTACTTCCCAAGTCGTACTGTCTTACAGTATGGCAACACCTGTGAAGAAACAAGATGGTGAACAAACTTAAAAAGCGCCCAGAGAGAAGGCTGGCTAAATTAAAAACTCATTAACTCTGTGGTGCTGCTTTCTTAAGTAACAGCAACATTTCTGCAATAGCATAAAGAACTGGATATAGCTAGTGAATCACAAGAAAGATTATAATTATTGATTTTAAATAAAGTGCTTTTTAGTATTCATTTTAAAACTTAAAATTTGCCTTCTTTTCTACCTATCCACATCTGCAGACCTTATCCCCAGTAGATACTGGTACAGAAAAAAGTTAGCCAAGTAAAGGAATATTTTACTTGAGGCAGGGGAAAGTGTATGTTTTCTTTTTTACTGTATTCATTAAGCACCTAGTTATTGTTTGTATTCTTGCTGTACATAGTGAATATTAAGCAAGAAATTAAAACAAAGCGAGATTAATGTTATTAAAGGAAATTTAAGTTATAAATGAAGATATTTCAGGTGAATCTAACTTAATTTATAGGTCAGGGAAGATATACCTAAAAATTGATCCTTAAGTCAGCTCCTGATGGATGAATAGGAGCTTGCAAAGAGAAAGACCAAAAAGGAAATTAAGGATGAAGTGTCCTTGGTGAGTTCCATAGCATTTGGAAAAACCTGGAGGCAAGGGAAATTCCAGATGCATGCCAGGAACTATAGAAAATTGAATAGAACTTGGACTCGTGCAAAATAGTTCAAAAGTATGACAGAAATCATCTACTCCTGGCAAGACAACATACAAGATCCCAAGCAAAATACTAAGACTAAGGTAGAATTTCATTATATGAAAAGGTCTTCTTATTTTTTCAAATGATTGCTCACTGTTGTATTTTTTTTAATTCTTTGACTTCTTTTTTAGCTATTTTGATGGAAAATATATAGTGAATGTATGAATAATAAGTTAATTTCTTCTCAGTTGTCCATACCTACGAAAAAGGGCAAAGTGTCTCAGCTGGACTCCAGACCTAAGCTCTATTGCCAACTTGTTGCAACTACAAGAATTGCAGACTTAGATCCTGGAGTCTATGAAAATACCACAGACCCAGTCACTGCAAATAGAGGTGTTCCAAATGTTCCATATGTTACTGTTTTCCATGGTCTCATTCTCTCTACCAAATTGTGATCTTATCTTGAAGGCAGGGACCATGTCTCATGCATCTTGATAAGCAATTCGATCCTAAGCACATTGTCTGAAATAACAGGTGCTCAGTAAATATTTGTTGAATGAATGACTTCATTTCTTCGACTTAGAAAAATTCTTATGAGTAAATTCTAACAGCAAATTTCCTCATGTAGAAAAACTACTGCTAAAGACACATTATGTTTAATATATTCCAGAAAGTCACAAACCCATTTTATAGTGAACTAAACTTCTGTTATATCAAGGATGCATGCAATATCAGTTATTTTAATGCCCATATTAGTTTAAAGTGAGCCTTTCACCATCTGTTCCAACTCTTAACTGTGAATGCGAAAGAACACATTTCCTTATTACATTTGTAAAATGTAATATATAAATGATTTAAATACAGTTAGATACTCATGAAGTAATACTGCATGCAGCTGGTATGGGGCTCCCTTATGTTACAAACAGAAATACTAAAGGAGAATGCTTGCTTCTCCCTGACACAGAGTTTCATCCTATATGACTTTTTGTAATGGCACTGGAAGGTCAAGTCTTTTATCATAGCACAAAATTGATTTTCTCGGTAATGCATTTCATTTATAAATTATAATTCCTCCCATCCCTATTTTGTTAAACCATCTGTTCAGGAGTGCATTTTAATTTCTCTAAGAAATTTATGAAATTTTGTGAAGTCCTGAAATAATGAACGTTAGTGTCCCTATTGGAAGTCTGAGTGCACTTCATGAGCCTTACTGATTTTGCTGTGGATTATTTGCATTGAGACCTAAAGGCCCATCAAAAGAATTGTTTATTGAGACCAGTTAAAGTGTAGTCATCCATATAATCATTGGCAAGAAGACATTTTAAAATTTAACAAACGTGCTTAATTTGGCCTACATACATTATGGAACTTACTGCAAAACAATCAAAAAGAAAAATAAAATGTGTTCTTTAGTACTGTTTGTCATATCTACATCCATTCATCATGATAAACAGTGAATGGCTTTGAGACCTACTATTTTCCAGAGAGCTATATTCATGGAAAAGACATGAATGATAATAAGTATTTATATTTTATATTTTAAGGTGGACAAGAAATGAGAATTGCCAGGAAAAATATGCCAAGATTTTAAAACCCAATGAGACTAATGGTCATTGGACCGTAATTAAGAATGTATATCTGAGAGGCACCTGGGTGGCTCTGTCATTGGGTGTCTGCCTTTGGCTCGGGTCATGATCCCAGGGTCCTGGGATTGAGCCCCACATTGGGCTCCCTGCTTGGTGGGAAGCCCGCTTCTCCCTCTCCCACTCCCCCTGCTTGTGTTCCTTCTCACTGTATCTCTGTCAAATAAATAAAATCTTAAAAAAAAAAAAAGAATGTATGTCTACCCTGGCCTGGTTTAATATTGACAGTTAGTAATTTTTTTTTTTAATACAAGGAGAAAAAAATTTAACAGTTTAACTGCTGTGAATTAGAAAAGTGACTCTGGAACTCTCTATTTACAAAATACATTTCTCAGAGAAGTAAACCTAACAGGCTATATTTTTACTTCTGAGTTAGTTTTAGATTTATAGACTATCTTTAATGTGCTATTTTCTATTATTAAAGATAAAGCCTGTTCATATAAGCATGCACACACACCCACACACACATACACACACATACACACAATCTCGAAATGTGGTAAAAATATTATAAGATCATAGAAGCAGTTCAGAAAGAAGCCATATAAATTCTATCAGAAGAACCGCTAAATATTAAGTTTAAAGGTGATATTCACAAGGTATTATCTTCTATTTAGTTTTTAAACATGACAATTTACCTGCCTACTACAATGTCAGTATATTTTTGCTCTTTCCAGTTTCCATAACCCTAAAAATGTTGTTCTACTAAGTTAGGCAGCATAGACTCAGTATAATTGGGTAGAGTTTGCCTGGTCTCCTACTCTGACTCATGCAGAGGAGGTGGAAGTATTGAGAGACCAGTTGTATTTCATACAAACTCAGCTGCTTTACTGCTCATGATGTTTGATGTTTTGATAACTTGAGTTACAGGTATCAGTACCTCACTAAATAAAGATGTGTGAATACCATAAAATATAGGGAGTAAACATTTTAAAATAGGAAGCTGCTGAAGAATAGGTTCTTCATATAATACCATAGTGGGTATAATGTATTCTTTATTCAGATAAATTGCTAATCTCTCTAAGCCTCAGTTTCCTTTTTTTTCCTGGGGTGTGAGTAGAGGAGGGAATAGAAGGAAAGGAGATGTATTTCTGTGGGTGAGGTTGTAGATACTTCTTAATTCAAGTTAGATTTACTCAGACTCAGGATCTATGTGGAAACACACACACACACTGACTCATCTGTTCAGGCAGACATTGAAGCATACAGGTGATTTTCATGTGGCGGGTTGGTGTCTTCTTCAAACATAATTGGTTGTTGGCAGATATTACTTTCTGTGACTATATGAGTGAAGTCCTCGTTTTCTTGCCAGCCCTTGTCCAGAGACTCTTTCAGCTTCTAGAGGTTGCCTGCATTTCCTTTCCATGGCAGGTTACAACATGGCTATTTGCTTTCTCCAGAAAACCAGCAGAGAATCTCTCTGACACTTTACTTTCTTTAAAAGATCATCTGATTAAGTCAGACCCTCCTAGTATAATCTCCCTTTTAACTCAAAATCAACTGATTTGTAACCTAATCACAACAGTGATATTCCCAACATAGTCATAGATTCTGCCCACACTCAAGGAAAGGCAATTATATAACATGTCACAGGTACAGGAATCTTAGGATCTGTTTTAAAAACTTGCCTTCACACTAATGATAACAGAAACGTATCAGTCAATATTTTTCTTCAATCTTTATCTTATTCTTTTAAAAGTTCTATTTTGGATATGAATTATAATACACATATTCTATTAACATAGTTAACGCTTTTTTTGAAGTAACCAGAACTGGATTTTATTTTTTCCAGTTTTATTGAGATATAATTGACATACCACATTGTATTCGTCCAAAGTGTGCACGTAATGATTTGATACATCTATATATTGCAAGATGATAACCAGAGTAAGCTTAGTTAACATCCATCACCTCATATACTTACAACATCTTTTAGTAATATTATTATGATTCATAAATATATGCATATTTTGGGATAGGTTTTCAAAATGTCTTCACATTAAACCTCTTTTTTTTTAAAGATTTTATTTATTTATTTGAGAGAGAGAGTGAGAGAGAGAAAGAGCACAAGAGGGGGGAGCGGGAGAGGGAGAAGCAGACTCCCCGCCGAGCAGGGAGCCCGATGCGGGACTCGATCCTGGGACTCCAGGATCATGACCTGAGCCGAAGGCAGTCGCTTAACCAACTGAGCCACCCAGGTGCCCTAAACCTCTTTTCTAAGAATTGAGCATAGTGCTGAGGTTGTGGTGGTGTGAGAAAATGTTATTTTTAGAAAACTAAAAATCAAGTCATTGGAAATAACATCTAACAACTTACCTCACTCCATTACTATCTCTAAAACTGGAGCCAAAGTCAAATAGCCTGGTTTGGGTGTGCATACATTCCAAAAGTATTCTATACATTATTATAAATGTTTTGTAAATGGCTCTCACAGAAAGAGAAAAAAATTCCCTGTTAGAATTCGTAATATTATGAGATAATCACAATCTTTCTACTGTTAACATTTTACCCTATCAGAAAGGACTTTGTGATATTCATTCCATGCGTGTAGATAATACCTATTTATGGTTTTTCCACACTCTTAATTGTGGCTTTCTGGAACTGTGAGGAGTAGATTAAATGTGTGTGTCATCACCTCATGTAGTGATGAACATACATTATGTACCCAATAGATAATCGTTTTCTTCCTATTTCTTACCTCCAAATGGAGATTTATGACTGCCCTTGTGTGTATATAAATATTAAACACAAATACAATCTAGTTGCATGGTTAAGAGAGATTCAGGATGAGACTATCTTGTGAACTGGGAAACTGTGGGAATCAGAAATTACCCAGAAAAAGACCAGTTGCACTTCTAACAGCTTTCGGAGTAGGGATATCAAGGATTATAAGGTCTACTTGGCAATCGAGGTATTTGAAGACCATAAAAATCTGGATGAGGATGTGGAATAAAATAATCAAAATGAGGGATGTATTAGTTTTACAATCTGTAATGATTTTAAATATTTTTAAAGGTATTCATACCTGTTCTTCTAAAATGAATCTAAGGTAGCTGCTAAAACACTTCAGGTAGCTAATCACACATTGTTCACCTTTAAAGATAATGTCCAACTCAGAGATTTTGTAGTTATTTTCTGTTTGTTGTTGATAGTATTTTTTTTGTTTTGTATTAACAATTTAAAAAATCTAGTCTTATGATTTTCTGACTTTAAATCTTTTCTGACTTTAAAAAAAATTTCAATTTATAAACAATCTTTAAAAAATATTTTATGACAATAGATATTCACATGGGTTATTGCACACTAATGTACATGAAATGAGGAGGGAAGAAAAATCTGTGATTTTATTTATTATTATTGCATTTTTGGTTTTTAACAAGGTTCTGCTAAAGCAATATGTTTTGATTTTCCTAGAGAATCCCATTATTCTTTTAGTGGATGAAAATAGCAATTGCTGACAGCTTCATCCTCAACTGTAGCCTCTAGAGTCTAAAATCTGTGACCAGAAGTCTCTCTTGCTGAATAAATTAACATGCTATTTTCTTTTACTTTAAAAACTAAGATGACATTTCAGCTAAACTACATTGAAAATAGTTTCCCAAATAAAAAAAATTTCCAGCATATATATTCTTTTTATAATGAACTGAAAGCAAATGGACAGCAATAAACCAGAAATAACATTATCTTTCCACCAGGTTATGGCATGGCTTAGCTGAAATAAATCTATTCATAAGTAAAATTAAGCACTTTCATTGAGACAGTGAGAAAAATCTATTATTTTAAATTATTTTAATCCTGGCTTTTATGCATTTCTCCAACAGGTCAATAGGATTAAATACTAATTTGCATGTTGCTTTCCATTAATTCTCTGTGTTATGTGCTTTGCAAAAGAAAGTAATGAAAGTTAAATAATAAAAATTGATATGCCTCAGTTGGGCAAGAAAATACTATAGCATTGTAACTAGTATACCAGTTATGGAGTTGTTTAGTTCTATTCAAAGAAATGATATATTAAACTCAATAATTCAAAGAAAAAATGTAAGAATTGAATCTCTTCTAAAATTATAATCCTGTTATAGATAGTTTATGTATTATATATATCTTAGACAGTGGGTTCTAAAACTGATGACTAGAGTAATCACTTAAGCTGACTGAAATAGGGACTTCCTGGATCATTTTACCTGAGCATCGAGCTCAGTCATTCTGCAATGGGATCCAGGAATCTAGATTTTGAAAATACTCCCCAGTGTTTCTCATGAAGGTGGATATATTCTAGATATATATCTAATATATACATAGCTGATTCAGAAACCACTGCCCTGGTGTGTATATAAATATTTATGTTTGTGAAGTTTCTAACAGAGATCCCTGATAGGACATAAAAGCTAAGAAAATACAAGATTCCTTTAAGATTTTATATTATGAATTTTTTAAAATGTGCATGTTTAGTTTGATCCTCCTAACTTTCCTCAAGTGTCATACCAGTATCCTCTGTCTGTGCCTCCTCCTCAGACTTTCTTTATTAAAAGTATTGAAGGGAAGTTGGCTAAAATAGACCTATCCTGAATCAAAATTTTAAAACAGATTAAACACTATCCTTGTTTTGTGAATCTCTTAATTTATCAGGATATATTGAGTCATCAAAACCTTCTTAAAATCTAGAACTCAAGTTATTATAAATTTAGTCATTTTTAAAAAGTATCCTTTTGGCAGAGTGCTGAATAAAAGAACAATGCCAGACCTAGGCCAAAAGGATAGGAACGTGCCTGGGTATTTGAAAATTAGATATTTTTAATTTTAGGAATTAAAAATACCAATTAACTAATTTGAATTTGTGAAGTTGTCGTCTTTTTTTCTTTTCTTTTCTTTCTTTTCTTCCTTCCTTCTTTTCTTTCTTTCTCTCTTTCTTTCTTTCTTTTCTCTCTTTCTTTCTTTCTTTCTTTCTTGCTTGCTTGCTTGCTTGCTTGCTTGCTTTCTTCTTTCTTTCTTTTAGAAAGAGAGCAAGCACGAGGTGGGGAGAGGCAGAGGGAGAGGGAAAGAATCTTAAGCAAGCTTCATGCCCAGCACAGAGCCCAATACACGGTTTGATCTTACAACCCTGAGATCATGACCTGAGCTGAAATCAAGAGTTGGACGTTTAACTGACTGAGCCATCCAGGTGCCCCAGTTGTCTTCTGTTTTTGCGCAAGCATAGATATGTGACTTCAGTTTCATATTTTCCAATTTTAAAACTATTTGGTTCTGGAATTTTATTTAGATGCATATTCAGAGTCCTTTCAGAGGTAGGAGTGAGAACCTCTGTATGATGCTTATCGTGAAGTTCTTTTCCTAAAATATGATTTTCAGAGAATTATGTTTAGAAATACTTCATTGTCCCTATGAAGAAAGAGACTTCTTTTGTGTATTATTTTTCATTTTTGTATTTTCAAAAAGAGCAAAAGGTTTAAAAAGTCCTATTTTCCCAGTAAAATAACATGAAAGAAGTAAAACTTTCAGTTATTTAACAAGGAGACATATTTGGTAATAGGAATTGAACTGGGGTCAACCTCATCTGGAGGAACAAAAACTTTCCTGAAATAGACATCCCTCACACAAAGAGTGATTCAATTATTGTATTAGTGTATACACCACTGGGCTGTTGGAAAGACAGGAATTGTGTTGAATAGTTGGGGCATGACTTTGAAGGAAGTCCTCCTCATATAGGGATTATTTGGTACTAGAATATAGCAGAAATTAATACTTTTCATTCAAGCACACCCTTTCTTGTTTTTATTCCCATGTAAAGAATAAGAAGGCAAAATTGAAAGAGTTTAAATAACTTGTCCAAACTTCCATCTCAGGCTAGAAAAATGTACAGATATCAGTCTTAATATCTCATATAACCACAATAAGCACTTGAGCTGAATTAAGAGAAGCCAAGTAGAAAACAGCTGTCTAGGGCTTAAAAACAAAACCAAGAACTTGGCAGACACACAGCCTTAGGAAGTCCACAATTGGCATTCAAGAACTAATAAAGAAGAGTGACTGGATTGTGCCCCATACTTTCACTGGAGACCCACTGGGAGATCCACCTGGCATAAAAACAAACAAGAAATAGATCAACCTCAACTGAATTAGGTGATTTGTCCTAATAAATTTCTGTCTGCCATCAATTACACAAAAATAA
Source organism: Mirounga leonina (assembly GCF_011800145.1). Taxonomy (NCBI): domain Eukaryota; kingdom Metazoa; phylum Chordata; class Mammalia; order Carnivora; family Phocidae; genus Mirounga; species Mirounga leonina. Next base: position 29,376,395 of record NW_023270739.1, read on the forward strand.
TTGATCCCACTAGAAAAATAGGACCCAAATTATTGAAAGCCAAGAGAAAATTAAGCAACAGAATAGACCCACAGGTTATGTAGATATTAGAATTATCAGACACAGACTTTAAAATGATGATAATTAATATATCCAAAAGTGAATAGAATATAATTAATATATCCAAAGATAGAATAGAATAGAACATTTCAACAGAGAACTGTAGTTAAAATTGTGTGTGTGTATGTGTGCGTGTGTGTGTGTGTGTAATGTGAAAAAAATCCTAGAACTGAAAATTTTGATAACTGAATAAAGAATTCAATAGGTGGATATAAAGGAAGATTGACATTGCAGAAGAGAGGATTACTGTCTAATCTTCTTTTAAAGCAAATCTATTGAATTAAGCAAAGAATATCTTGAAGAACAGAGACAAAAAAAAAAAAAGATGAGAGATACACTTAATTAAAGTCCTAGAAAGAGAGAAAAGAGGCAGAAGCAAGATTCAAAGAGATACTGACCAATAATTTTTCTAATCTGACAAGATATGATACCAAAGATTGAAGAAGATGTAAGAATATCAAATGCAAAGAAAACCTAGGCACTTCATAATAAAACTGCTGAAAACCAAACACAAGAGAAAATCTTTAAAAGGAGTCCAAATGAAAGGCCTATTGTCTCCAAAGGAACTAAATGAGCCTGACAGATGACTGACCTTCCTTATATGATCATCAGATATATGACAAATATAGCACTAATGCAGTAAAAAAAAAGGCAAGGACAGTTCTTTCGATATTTGCCAATATATTTGTGTGTGTGTGAATACACATGGATACATGTATATGCATGTGTATATATGTATATATTTAGACATAAATTAATGTGTGCATGTACATACACACCAGAAATGGAAAGGAAACTAAAAAGAAAAAGAAAGAAGCTTGATCACTACTTCACCTAGTACCGAATAATTAACTGAAGAGGATCTTAGACCCAAAAGTAAATGGTAATACAATGAAGCTTCTAGAAGATAATATAAAAGATATTCATGACTTTGTGGTAGACAAATATATGTTAACAAGACTCAAAAACACTAACTATAAAGGGAAAAATGAGAAATTGAACTACATTAAAAGAACTGTTCACTATTAGGATAATAAAACAAGATCAAGTGACAGAATGAGAGAATATTTTGACAATTTGAATAAATGCCAGAGAACATTTTTATATGGTGAAGAATATTTGTCCAAAATACATAAGGAATTCCTACAAATCAGCAAGAAAAGGCAACCTAATAAAATAAGGATGCCTAATGAAAAATTAGGTGCTTCCCAAATAGCCTATATGCTCATGTACGGGGGCCCAGCATCAATCATGTTCAGGGAAATGCAGATTAAAACCAAAATGAGTACGGGGTCGGGGGGGGAAACAATGTTGGCAAGGGTATAGAGGAACTAACAATCTCACTTGCAGTGAACATAGTAAATAGGCATCGCCACCTTGAAAACTTGGCAATGTCTATTAAAGCTGAACATATGAATATCCTATAATACATGCAGGCTAAAAAAATGTGATTGAAGGCCAAAGTGACACAATGCTTTTTATTGAGGTGAAAGTCACATGACATAAATTAACTATTTGAAACTGTTACACAATTCAGTGATACTTAGCACATTCAAATTGTTGTATAAATACCGCTTTTATATGACTCCAAATCATTTTCATTATCCCCATATTCATTAAGCAATCGAAGCAAAATAATTATTAACAGCCAGAAATGTCTCAGATCTTTTCAAATTTGGAATGGATAAATTCAATAGGGTTTAATCATTCAATATAACAGTGTACAAAAATGAAATGACCAAATACTGCTACAGCTGCTATGTGGAACAGTAGTACGGTATCTTATATTCAGAATGCTCTGCAAAAGAAGTCAGATGTAAAATAATATATAATGTTGTTCCATTATTAAAAATTTAAATAGCAACCCAAATTAGTCTCATGGTGACAGAAGTGAGAAGAGTGCAGGATGGTGGGGGGAGGAATGATGCCTGTAGGGACCATAAGGCAGGCTTTCATGCTCCTGGAAATATTCTATAACTCAATTTGTTAAAAGACTGGCTCAATAAATGTGTTAACTTTGTAAAAATTCATCAAGTTCTATAGTTTAGAGTTGTGCCTATTAACTTAAATGGGTTTATTCTGCTGTTGTTTTGTTATGCTTTTATTTTATTTATTTTTTAGTTTTTTTATTATGTTCTATTAATCACCATACATTACATTTTAGTTTTTGATGTAGTGTTCCATGATTCATTGTTTGCGTATAACACCCAGTGCTCCATTCAGTACGTGCCCTCCTTAATACCCATCACCGTGCTAACCCATCCCCCCACCCCCTCCCCTCTAAAACCTCAGTTTGTTTCTCAGAGTCCATAGTCTCTCATGGTTCATCTCCCCCTCCGATTTCCCCCCCTTCATTTTCCCCTTCCTGCTATCTTCTTCTTTTTTTTTTTTTTTTTTTAACATATAATGTATTATTTGTTTCAGAGGTACAGGTCTGTGATTCAACGGTCTTAACACAATTCACAGTGGTCACCATAGCACATACATTGGGGAGGGTATGTGCTATTGTTATGCTTTTAAATTAAGATTTGTTTGTTCATATTTTTATAGCAGTTTTAGGTTCACAGCAAAATTTAGGTGAAGATACAGAAATTTCCCATACACTTCATGTCCCCACACATGCATAGCCTCTCATTACCAAACCCCTCAATAGAGTTGTACATTTGTTACAATTGCTAAACCTTCATTGACACATCATTATCACCCAAAGTCCATAGTTTATATTATGGTACACTCTTGATGTTGTGCATTTTCTGGGTTTGGACAGTTGTATAATGACATGTAGACTTCATCATGGTAGTGTACAGAGTATTTTCATTTCCCTAAAAATATTCCGTGCTTTGCCTATTCATCCTTACTCCCTTCCCCCAACCACTTATCATTTACTATCTCTATAGTTTGGCTATTTCCATGAATTTTCCAGAATGTCATATAGTTGGAATCATACAGTACATAGTCCTTTTAGATTGGCTTTTTTCACCTAGTAATATACATTTAAAGTTTCTCTGTGTCTTTTCATGGTTTGATAGTTCATTTCTTCTTGGCACTGAATTATATTCCATTGTCTGGATGTACCACAGTTTATTTATCCATTCATCTCCTGGAGGATATCTTCTTTGTTTCCAAGGTTTAGAATTGCAAATAAAGCTGTTATAAATATTTGTGTGAAGGTTTTTGTATGGACGTAAGTTTTCAACTCCTCTCAGTAAATATCAGAAAACGTGGTTGCTGGATCATATGGTAGGTGTATATTCAGTTTTGTAAAACAAACAAACAAACAAAGAAAATAAACCTAACTGTCTTCCAAAGTGGATGTATCATTTTGCATTCCCACCAGCAGTGCATGAGAGTTCCTGTTGCTCCACATCCTTGCCAGCATTTGTGTTGTCAGTGTTCTGGATTTGGGGCATTCTAGTAAGTATGTAGTGGTATCTCTTGTTTTAATTAGCATTTCCCTAATGACATATGATGTAGGTATCTTTTCCTTTGTTTATTTGCCGTGTGTGTCTATATTCTCTGTTGAAGTGTTTGCTAAGGTCTTTGGCCCATTTTTCATTTGTGATGAGTACTGGGTATTGTATGTAAGTGTGAATCACTAAATTCTACACCTAAAACTAGTATTACACTGTATGTTAACTAACTGGAATTTAAATAAAAACTTGCAACCAAAAAAAGAAAAAAAAGGTCTTTAGACCATTTTTCTATTGGGTTGGTCTTTTCTTATTGTTACATTTTGAGTTTTTCACATATTTTGGATAGCTGTCCTGTATCAGATATGTCTTTGGCAAATGTTTTCTCTTAATCTGTGGCTTGTCTTCTCATTGTCTTGCCATTTTCTTTTACAGAGCAGAAATTTTAATTTTAATGAAATCCATCTTATCAATTATTTCCTTCATGGATCATACCTTGGTGTTGTATCTAAAAAGTCATCACTATACTGAATATCATCCAAGTTTTCTCCTGCATTATTTTCTGGGACTTTTATAATTTTGTGTTTTACATTTAAGTATGTCATCCATTTTGAGCTAAAATTTGTAAGAGTGTAAAAATCTGTGTCTAGATTCATTTTTTTGCATGCGGATGTCCAGTTGTTCCAGGACCATTTGCTTAAGCTTCATTGGATTGTTTTCTTTTTTTCTTTGTCAAAGATCACTTGACTACATTTATGTTCATCTATTTCTGAGATTGCTATTCTGTTCCATTGATCTATTTGTCTACTCTCTCACCAATACCACACTGCCTTGATTACTGTGGCTTTATAGTAGTCTTGAAGTTAGGTGGTGTCTGTCCCCCAACTTTGTTCTTCTCAATATTGGGTGGGCTTTTCTGGGTTACCTTTCTTTTCATAGCACAATATCTCCAAAATATTAGTTAAGAGGACCACAGTATTAAGCAGAATAGCTTAAGATGGTGAATGATTAATTTGAAAATTGTTGGGGTGCCTGGGTAACTTATTCAGTTCAGTGTCTGACTTCAGCTCAGGTCATGATCTCAGGGTCCTGGGAGCAAACCCTTGGTCTGCTTGTCCCTCTCCCTCTCCTTCAGCCCCTCCCCCTGCCCGTGCTCTCTCTGTCTCTATCTCAAATAAATAAATAAATAAACAAACAAATAAATAAATCTTAAAAAAAAAAAAACTATTAACACCAAAAGGGAAGATTCTGAATCAAAGTCTGAGTTACAGAGTGGTTCTATCAGCAATTTGAGATTTGAGTAAGGAAACTCAGGTTCAATAAGGAGGAAATATTTCAAAAATGCTTAATTTGGGGGCGCCTGGGTGGCTCAGCTGTTAAGCGTCTGCCTTCAGCTCAGGGCATGGTCCCAGGGTCCTGGGATCGAGCCCCGCATCGGGCTCCCTGCTCAGTAGGAAGCCTGCTTCTCTCTCTCCCACTCCCCCTGCTTGTGTTCCCTCTCTCGCCATGTCTCTCTCTGTCAAATAAATGAATCTTTAAAAAAAAAATGCTTAATTTGGAGAACTGTCATAAGTTTAGATGGACACTATAAAAAAATATCAAATGACTCAGAGTTCAAGTGTACATAATACTGCCACACAGCCTAAACAAATTTATTTTTATAGAAATGCTGAGGACAGAATCCAAGAGCTAAAATACGTTGATTAGTTGATAAGAAAGAAAAAAACAACAATGCGTGGTAATCTTCTAAAGACTTTATTTGTAAATGATAAATGTGAATATTGTGAATATTAGTTGGTACCTCAAAATGGGACTTAAAGGAGACAAATTCCTTTGAAAAGTGGAAGCTGACAGACTTAATAAAGAAGAAGATACGGCAGATGAAAGTAAGAAAGTGACTTGTGCAGTATGTGGAGCACTCAAACCTGCCCCTGGCATATAGAGGGTATTCAATAAATATGAGCTGCTATAATAATGAGAAAAGTAAACATAAGCAAGAAGAGAATGGGATGGGGAGGGGGGCGGGATTGAGAAGGGAGAAAAATAAGAAGATAAAAGGGACAAGAAAAAGAAAAAATAGCACTAACTATGAGTATTGCCATTTAAATTCAATTTTCATCTAACCATCATTTATTATGTTGCATGCCACTTTTTAATGTTTTATGTTTAATGCTTTATAGTAATAGTCAGTATTGTTATTCTTTTTTTTTTTTTTTAAGATTTTACTTATTTATTTGACAGAGAGAGAATGAGAGAGCACATGAGAGGGGGAAGGGTCAGAGGGAGAAGCAGACTCCCCGCCGAGCAGGGAGCCCGATGCAGGACTCGATCCAGGGACTCCAGGATCATGACCTGAGCCGAAGGCAGTCGCTTAACCAACTGAGCCACCCAGACGCCCTGTTATTCTTATTTTTATGTGTTTGTTTAAAATGTAAAAACTAACATGAAGACTAGTTTATTTATTATGGAGAAGTTTATTATACCCCATTAAAAGATCATTATCATAAGCTTTTTATATAAGTACAGTTTTGTGCATATTTAATTTTATTAAGTTGTAAAATCTGTACAGATGAGAAAAGGGGGAGAGAGTGTGCATTTGATAAACATTTCACAGAGAAGGTGAAGTTCGAGATGATATACAGAATATGTCGTGGAATGAAAGATGGTCTTTGCTGAATAACTCCAAGAATACCATTACATTTGTGAATAGTAATCTTTTGGAGTTGTGCACTGCTGTGGCCTGTATGAAATTCAACTTCTCTTACTGTTTGGGGGTGGCTGGCCCTTTTAATTTTTTCTTACTATTAATACATTTTATTGAGATATACTTTACAAATAATAAAATGTATCCATTTCAATACATATTTTGATGTATGTGATACACTTTGATAAATGCATGCAACCATGTAACTACTACCATGTCATACGGAAGAGTTTCTTTTCTAAAACAGTGCTCTTTTTGGTCAACATCTCTGCCCCCACTCTGTCTCCATCTGCATCAAGTCATTGATCTACTTTCTTTTTTTTTTTTTTTTAAGATTTTATTTATTTATTTGACAGAGAGATACACAGCGAGAGAGGGAACACAAGCAGGGGGAGTGGGAGAGGGAGAAGCAGGCTTCCCGCAGAGCAGGGAGCCCGATGCGGGGCTCGATCCTAGGACCCTGGGATCATGACCTGAGTGGAAGGCAGACGCTTAATGACTGAGCCACCCAGGCGCCCCCATTGATCTACTTTCTGACAGGATCCAGCCATTTAAAAAAAATTATATTAAAAAATCACAGAAACTATTTCGCTCTTAGGAAGAGGCCAAAATGTTAAATGATTCTTACACTTGAGAAAATTAGTCATACACACGCAGTCAAACTGAAAAACTAGGTTAGTTGACACAATAAAATGTCATGGCATATGCATGTCATGGCAAAAAGCATGGGTAAAGATATGACCTCCAATGGGATTTTTTTTTTTTTGTATTTTCTCTTCTTGCTCTTCATTGTTTTTATTTCTCTAATGACTTTCTCCTCCCTTTCCCTTTTTTAAAAATTATTTATTTATTTATTTGAGAGAGAGAGAGAGTGTGTGTGTGTGTGTGTGTACAAGTGGGTGGAGGGGCAGAGGGAGAGGGAGAGAGAGACTCTCTAACAGACTCTCTGCTGAGCCTGGAGCCCCATGCAGGCTCCATCTCAGGACCCTGAGATCATGACCTGAGCCGAAACCAAGAATCTGATGCTTAACTGACTGAGCCACCCAGGGGCCCCTTTCTCCTCTTTTGTGTTTACGTTTAGGGTCCTGACTATTTAAAGAGATCTCTTTTTTTCCTTAAATAAATATTGAGGGAGACTAAAAAGTCTGCTTAAAGCAATAAAAGTTACAATGAGATCAGACTCTGGTCAATCCACATGCTTCTTATTGAAAGCAATTCTATTAAAGTTGTTTTCTTTTTAAAATATAACTGATGTTTATGCAATGTAATGATTTTATTTAGTAGTAAATAATAATCTTTAAGCTTTTATAAGTTTATTGACATACTTCTCGTTACTTTAAGTTATGCCAAGGTGTTTCTGGTCATTCTTTTTTACTCAGACCAAAGTGCTCATCATAATCATCAGTTATATAAACAGAATTCTGTTCATTCAGAAAAAGGGCCTTCTTTAGAATACTGATTTTGTTATAGGGCCAGTGTTCTACAATAGCTCTTCTCCTTGGCATTATTCATCTTTTATTCATTTCATATCATTATACTCCAAAATTATCTATTATGTAGAACACTAGTGAAGCATGGCCAAAAATCATCTTGGTATTAGTGCTTGATGTGATAATAAGTGTTTAATTATAACATATTTTATATGTTCATGTATAATGCTTCCATTTACAATGTGTAAAGGTCTATTCTAGGCACTTCATCTTCATTATCTTATGGTCTCCTCACAGTCAGGAAGTTGAGTATTACCATCTCCTTTCATAGATGAGGAAAAGGAGGCATGGTACCAATATATAACTTGCAAAAACTGAGATATATTCAAGCCTGTTTTTGTATCACTGTGATACCCACATTTTTCCCAAAAGTGACTAATCAAATTCCTAAATATCAGAGGAATGGGTTACATGATTAACCTAAGCTCTGATATCAATTTTCATCTTACTATGTAAACAGTAGATAATATAGAAAACAATACATAGAATTCATATTAGTAATGTGAGGAAAAAGCAATAAGATAATATAAATGTTAACATACTGTTTTTTCACTTTTTTTCTGTTAAGACACTGATTTTGTAAATCTATGCAAAAAAGCAAGTTTCCTTCTCTAAGTCAGAACCTCAAGAAGTTTCATAAACAGAAAATGTAAAATGAATACAGAGTAATATCTGTACTATAATGGTGTATTATTTTAAGAAAACAAATGCATTATTTCTCTTGACAATGTCATCTGAAGCAGCCTTCCTGGGATAAGTAATTATTCAAATGGCTACTTTCCTACTGGAACATTTTAACCTTATCTTCCGTATGATTTATTTTCATTATCAGGATAAAATGTAATATTGCCTTAGCACTACATTTCCACAAACATTTCAAATCTGTTCTTTAGAACATATATCACAATTATTTTATTACATCTTTATATCTATGTATATGCTATGTGTACATATATGTGCATATATGCACATATATGTAAAAATTATACTGAAGCATATACAGAAAAGTATAAACTCTTATGTGAATAACAGTGAATTTTCACAGTGAACATATCCCATATGTAAATATAACCTTAACAGAAAGAAAATATTACTGATATCTCAGGAAACTATTTTGTACCTCTGCCTAGTCATTATCCTCAATTTACCCCAATAAGAATAATAAGTATCAGTAAACTGACATCTATTATCATAAATTATTTTTGACCATTTTTGAAGCCAATATAAATGGAACTGTACAAGATATATTATTTGTATATAATATCTTTTCTCAACATTATGCTTAAGAGACTCACGGGTATTATGTATAACAGTAGTTTGTTACTTCTCATTGATGTATTTTTTCATATTATGTGAATATTCCAAAATGCATTTATTCATTTTACTGCTGGACATTCTGATAGTTTTTAGTTTTTGGCTATTGCTGATGGACTTTGGATCATTTCCAAATTTTTGGCTCTGGCTCTGAGTAGATGCGGATTTCCCTCAATTTGCCCATACTTTTCCAGAAACACCTCTGCTGTGTTAGGTTTTGATTACTTGCACTAGAATTTCTGAACAACTATCTGCTCTGTTTACAATACTGACAGGGTGGTGTAGGAACAGGAGTGTTGATTGAAGAAGGGACAGTTGTTTTTGCAGGAACTGCAAGCAATTTAAGGCACACCTTTTGATGCCATATGCATATACTTTAAAGTATAAAACCAGGATTGTAGTTGTTGGATCATAGGGTAAGAATATTTTTAACTTCAGTATATACTCCCAGTTTTTCAAAGTGCTGATGCCAATTTGCTAAACTTTAAGTGTATAAGAGTTCCACTTGCTCTACATTCTCTCCAAAATATTGAAATAATGTTTTAGATATTTTACTCAATATGGTGAGCATGCATTTCTCTGATAAGAAATAATGTTGAGCACTCTTTCACATGGTATTAGCCATTTGGATATCCTCTTTTGTGAAGTGCCTACAAATATTTTTGACTTTAAACATTAGATTGACAATCATGTTCTAATTAATTTTAGGAGTTTTATTTATAAGTTTATTATAAATGTTATTACCTCAGTATATCTCAGTTCAATTTAAATTGAACTGTACATATTTAAAGTATGCAGTTTTATTACTTTTGACATATACATACATTCATGAAATGATTGAGATAATAAGGATAATGAACTCATCTTTTATCCACAAAAGTTTCCTTATACTCCTTGGCTGTCCCTCATACCAGTTCTACCACTCTCTTTTCTAGTCTCCAGGCAACAACTGATCTGTTTCTGTCACAATAAATTAGTTTGCATTTTTGGAATTTTATATATGAATGAAATCATACAGTATATACTCATGTTGTGTAGCTTCTTTCCCTAAGCATAATTATTTAGAGATTCATCTGTATTAGTGTATATATCAGTAGATCATTGATATTGAGGACTTGTTTAATGGGTATAGAGTTTCAGTTTTGCAAGATGAAAACATTCTGAAGATGGATGCAGAATAGTGTGAATATACTTAACACTGCAGAACTGTACGCTTAGATAAGATGGTAAGTTTTAGGGACGCCTGGGTGGCTCAGTCGGTTAAGTGTCTGCCTTTGGCTCAAGTCATGATCCTGAGGTCCTGGGATTAAGTCCCACATCAGGCTCCTTGCTCAGTGGGGAGTCTGCTTCACCCTCTGCCTGCTGCTCCCCCTGCCTGTGTGCTCACTTGCGCTCTCTCTGATAAATTAATAAAATATATATAAAAAAAAAGATGGTAAGTTTTATGTTACACATTTTTAACCAATAAAAATAAAATTTAAAAAAACCCTTTGCTTTTTAGCTTAACTAAGTAGTGAATTTTACTAATATAAGGAAGACTGGGAAAAGGTGAGATTTTCAAAGACATGACAAAATCAATTGTTCTGTTTCTGTCAGGTTTGAATTTTAAAATGCTGTTAGAGAGCCAAGAATTGAGATCAGTAAGCAGATGGAGTATCCCACTTGGAGAACAGTGGAGAGGTCAGGCTGCAGTATATTTGGTAGTCAAAAGGATAGATATTATTTAAAGCTGTAGACTTAGATAAGAACATCTACAGGGAATGTAAATTTGAGAGAGGAAGGAGTCCAGGACCAATCAAGGAGTAGTCCTATCATGATTCAGGCAGAGGAGGAGAAGCCAGCAAATGAAACTGGCAATGAAAGAAACATCTATGTCTTATGATGTCACCTTCTTATGGTGGCATCACTACAGCCAAGAGAAGACAATGTTTCAAGAAGGAGTTAGTTAACTGAGTTGACACCATTGAGAGATCTGGTAAGATGGGATTTATTTTAATGGCTTGATGGACCCTCTGTGAGACTTAGTTGGGAGGGAATTGGAAGGTGAGGAAGTAGAACTGTTGAAATCTTTTTCAATAAAGAAATATGGTGACAAGAGGAAGAAATGGGGGTAATGGGAAGGTTTTATCTTTAAATACAGAGAAATATTAAAGCAGGATTTTAAACTGCAAAGAATGATTCAGTAAGAGGGAGTAATCTGATGTGAATGAGAGGAATTAGCACAAGAAAGTTCCCTGAACATCTGAAAAAGTTCATGGGTAAAGTTAAAAGGAATTTGGTAGATAGTTGGGGCAGTCTGGATGAGTTGGAAACTCCTATAAGGTGATTACTGTTTTCTCAGTGAAGAAAATGTAAAGCAATCCTATCCATTGTAATTAGGAAGATTGAAAATAACAAGAAGAGGAAGAAGATATTTATCTTGTGCACCACTATATCCTAAGAACTTAACAAAGGATCTGTGACCAGTATATACTTAATAGGTAATTCTTAAATTTAAAAAAATGTTTAAAAGAAAATCACAAAGAATTATCTTTTTGAAGTTCATTTGCAAATCATTTACAAAATCATTGTGCCCAGAATGATCTTGTTTAGGTTCCTCAATGTATCACAGCTGCAAATACATGATAATAATTCTCTAAATATTTGTTCCCATTTCCAATGAGCAAGCTAACTCACACAAACTTTTTTTTTAAATCTTAGATATATTATTTTTGAAGCAATGGTTTTAGGACTAGTTGGACAGCATCAGAAGGCACTACCTTAAGAATTTACTTTTGTAATTTATCAAATTACTTCTTCCTGAGCCTTATTTTTCTTATATGTAAAATGAGAATAGTAAAGCCCTCTTCAAGATTCTGATGAAAGAATTAAATGAAATGTTAGTGGAAAGTTTTATAAAGGCAAATGTCATATTAAGCTAAGAGTTCACTGATACAAACCTTAAAACAAAACAAAACAAAACAAAAAACAAAACAAAAACAGCATATAGGGCTTCTTCCTCCACACCCTGAATCTCCAAGTAGCATAATGAGAAGATTAGTAATCTGTGCTCATAGAAGAGTAGTATATATCTGTCTGTGGTAATCTGAATTATAATTAAAATCTTTAAATGGCACTGATATCTACAAATATGAGTAAGGAATATTCAGCGTTCAAACCTTCAGGTTCCTTTAATTTAAAGATGCTATTTAATAAGACTCAGCAATACATAGTGTTTTACCCTTGTAAGGTATCTAAAATTTTACTTGCTTCTAGGAGACATATCTTATAAAATGTCATGATTTGTCATTTTTAGAGATTGATACAATCATAATTTGTATATTCCTAAACTGTTTTCTTGTACTTTGTATGATGAAAAATAAGCTATCCAATATAAAAATGCAAAAAAATTCCAAAACCCTTCTATGCAGTTAATTCATCTTTTTTTTTTTTTTTTTTAATGGTGGCATTGCTGATAACTGTTAACCAGGCTTTATACAATGGGAAGCAAGGCAAAGATTATACTCTCATGTAGCTGTAAGATCAACATATTGCTGAGATGGTTATAAAAGGTAGTACAATTTGAGAGTGCGTTTTTCATTGAGGCTTATTTTTTTTATCTAGTTTTCACATTTTCTTGGTAATAGCAATATGCCACTCATAATCATTTAATGCTCTCATAAAAATTGAATGTTTAAAAATAAGAAAAAAGCCCAGGTTTGTGACGCCTTCATTGCTCCCATAAAAATTAAAGGGTATGAGTGAACCTGGACCCCTTTGAAGGTTTGGGCAAAGGAACAGTGGAATATTTAACATGACTTAGAAATGCAGCACAGTTGGTCTCAGACTCTAGAGTATATTGTAGGCATTATTGATGTGGCTTCTGTGCAAAGTAGAGATGTGGAATGTTCACTTGACTTTTATCAAATAGTGAATGAAAGAGACTTAAAAATACTGATATCTCGGGGGAAAACTGAGAGCTTTTCCCTTAAGGCTGGGAACACGGCAGCGATGTCCACCATCATCACTATTCAACATAGTTCTAGAAGTCCTAGCCACAGCAATCAGACAACAAAAAGAAATAAAAGGCATCCAAATCGGCAAAGAAGGAGTCAAACTCTCACTCTTTACAGATGATATGATACTTTAGGTGGAAAACCCAGAAGACTCCACCCCAAAACTGCTAACCCATATAGGAATTCAGTAAAGTGGCAGGATATAAAATCAATGGACAGAAATCAGTTGCATTTCTATACACCAACAACAAGACAGAAGAAAGGGAAATTAAGGAGTCGATCCCATTTACAGTTGCACCCCAAACCATAAGATACCTAGGAATAAATCTAACCAAAGAGGCAAAGAATCTGTACTCAGAAAACCATAAAATACTCATGAAAGAAATTGAGGAAGACACAAAGAAATGGAAAAACGTTCCATGCTCATGGATTGGAAGAACAGATATTGTGAAGATGTCAATGCTACCTAGAGCAATCTACACATTGAATGCAATCCCCATCAAAATATCATCAACTTTATTCAAAGAAATGGAACACAAATAATCCTAAAATTTGTATGGAACCAGAAAAGACCCCAAATAGCCAGAGGAATGCTGAAAAAGAAAAGCAAAGGTGGTGGCATCACAATTCCGGACTTCAATCTCTATTACAAAGCTGTAATCATCAAAACAGTATGGTACTGACACAAAAACAGATGCATAGATCAAAGGAACAGAATAGAGAGCCCAGAAATGTACCCTCAACTCTATGGTCAACTAATCTTCGACAAAGCAGGAAGGAATGTCCAATGGAAAAAAGACAGTCTCTTCAACAAATGGTGTTGGGAAAAGAATGAAGAAGAATGCAGAAGAATGAAACTGGACCAGTTTCTTATACCACACACAAAATAGACTCAAAATGGTTGAAAGATCTAAATATGAGACAGGAGTCCATCAAAATCCTAGAGGAGAACACAGGCAGCAACCTCTTCGACCTCAGCTGCAGCAACTTCTTCCTAGAAACATCACCAAAGGCAGGGCACCTGGGTGGCTCAGTTGGTTAAGCGACTGCCTTCAGCTCAGGTCATGATCCCAGGGTCCTGGGATCGAGTCCTGCATTGGGATCCTTGCTCTGCGGGGAGCCTGCTTCTCCCTCTCCCACTCCCCCTGCTTGTGTTCCCTCTCTCGCTGTGTCTCTCTCTGTCAAATAAATAAATAAAATCTTTAAAAAAAAAAAAAAGAAACATCACCAAAGGCAAGGGAAGCAAGGGCAAAAATGAACTCTTGGGACTTCATAAAGATAAAAAGGTTTTTTGCACAGCAAAGGAATCAGTCAACAAAACCAGGAGACAACCGGCAAAATGGGAGAAGATATTTGCAAATGATATATCAGATAAAGGGCTAGTATCCATTCTTTATGAACTTATCAAACTCAACACCCAAAGAACAAAGAATCCAATCAAGAAATGGGCAGAACACATGAACAGACATTTTTCCAAAGAAGACATCCAAATAGCCAACAGACACATGAAAAAGTGCTCAACATTGCTAGGCATCAGGGAAATCCAAATCAAAACCTCAATGAGATACCACCTCACACCAGTCAGAATGGCTAAAATTAACAAGTCAGGAAACGACAGATTTTGGCGAGGATGCCGAGAAAGGGGAACCCTCTTACACTGTTGGTGGGAATGCAAGCTGGTGCAGCCACTCTGGAAAACAGTATGGAGGTTCCTCAAAAAGTTGAAAATAGAGCTACCCTATGACCCAGCAATTGCACTACTGGGTATTTACCCCAAAGATACAAATGTAGTGATCTGAAGGGGCACATGCACCCCAGTGTTTATAGCAGCAATGTCCACAATAGCCAAACTATGGAAAGAGCCAAGATGTCCATCGACAGATGAATGGATAAAGAAGATGTGGTATATATATATATAATGGGATATTATGCAGCCATCAAAAAGAATGAAATCTTGCCATTTGCAACGATGTGGATGGAACTAGAGGGTATTATGCTGAGCAAAATAAGTCAATCAGAGAAAGACAAGTATCATATGATCTCACTGATATGAGGAATTCTTAATCTCAGGAAACAAACTTAGGGTTGCTGGAGTGGTGGGGAGTGGGAGGGATGGGGTGCCTGGGTGATGGACATTGGGGAGGGTATATGCTATGGTGAGCGCTGTGAATTGTGTAAGTCTGATGAATCACAGACCTGTACCTCTGAAACAAAAATACATTATATGTTAAAATGAAAAGAAAAAAAAAGAAGATAGTAGGAAGGGAAAAATGAAGGGTGGGAAATTGGAGGGGGAGATGAACCATGAGAGACTATGGACTCTGAGAAACAAACTGAGGGTTCTTGAGCGGAGGGGGTGTGGGGGGATGGGTATCAAAGAGGGCATGTATTGAATGGAGCACTGGGTGTTATAGGCAAACAATGAATCATGGAACACTACATCAAAAACTAATGATGCAATGTATGGTGATTAACGTAACATAATAAAATAAAATTAAAAAAAGAAAAAAGAAAATACTGATATCTCATTCACATGTAAATAATGGGCCAAATATTGTCAACTTTAAAAATAAAGACATATGGATGCCAAGTAAATCTATCAGACAACGTCGTCTTGATGTATTTATTTTTTTAAGTCTGAACCATACTTTCAGAACCCAAAGGTCTTGACATGGTAGTAGAGCTGACACTGATATTCATGGTTTCTTTAAGGATATTAATCTGAGCACTGAATAGAGAAAACCAAACAGCAAGATTGGAAAGTAGAAACATAATTGGCCTGTTTGGAAAAAGTCCAATAGGTTAACAGTGACTAGATTCAACATGCAACTGCCATCATGATGAATGTTTACAACACTTTTTTGAGAGCCAATTTTACTGTGTGTGTGTGTGTGTGTGTGTGCAGGGACTGGAGATCAGCCAGATCAGTTGTATGCACAAAGCCGCTTTGGATCTGTCTTTTCAAACAAGAGCTGCAGAACACATTATAGCAAGGTTGACGCTTTATTCCATTCTGGTAAGAGAAGCTTTCTTTTTCTTTGCTATGGTGAAAGTTTGATAAGAAATCCTTTTACACAGTAATGTGGTCAGGGAGAAGAGAAACTGTTCTATGTTACAAGTCATAAAATGTTTTCTTTTCTTTTGAACTACTTTTTTTCAGAATGCTTTTTGCCTGTATGTTATAGCAGAATAAAACTGAAACACTGAGTCATATTGTACGTGTTAAATTTGTATTGGAGGTAGGAGAGTCTTAAACTATTCTACCGTTGAATGAAATGTGATGTTATTTCACGTTTATTGCTGTTGATTGCCTGGTCAGGACAAAGGGGTAAAGTCAATATTTTTCTGATACCATCGCTGAGAGTGAATCCCGTGTTTTTAAGTTTTCCCCTGACAAATGATATTATTAATGTCCAGCAGCTCACCACCATAAAGCTTCAAGAACCCAACCAAATTTGTCCTTTGGGTTTACTTGCAGATATTTCTGATCACCTTAACCTTTCATTTTAAAAACTGGAAAATCTGGAGATAGTATTCTGGGTGAGTTTTTATATTGCTTTTGTCACTTTAGTTCTAAATAATATAACTGTACACATATATACAAAATACATGATTATGTCACATAAATTTCTTTGACCTGTAATGTGTCTCAGTATTTCCGCAAAAATCTCTACATGTTATAAACTCTATCCGAATTCATATCTGTCTAAAATGACAAGAAATACACACACACATAACTATGTACAAATATTTGACATGTACACAAATAATTTTAGGTAATGACAGATTTATATGTTATAGCAATGTAATTCCTGGAGAAGCTTATAATTTGAAGTTTACATTTATGTTACTCTTCATTTTCTTGGTAAACATTTGTTCAGAAAACAATGATATAAATATTGAAAAAACTTTACAACCAATTAGCTTCATTTAAAGCTAAATCTATTTTTTAAGTGAACTTGTCCACAGTTTCTTTTTTCAGTAGTTCAATTACATGTACGATTTGATACATATGTACATGAAATTTTAATCTAAATATTTTTATGGATTTACCTCAGAGTAGTATTTCCAGCTCAAAGGTGTAAGCAACTGGCAATGTCAGTCTGATATGTCACTAATAAATATTCATGTTCATTTGATCATTTTAATAAGTTTATTGACTATCTTGCTAAATGTTCAATGAGAGGAAACCTGTGATTTATAAAGGAAATGGGACATATGATATCTGTACAAATTTAATGATGATTCAACAAATGTGCTTGAAAATAACTAATTTATATTACAGTTTGGGCTAAAGACAAACAGGTAAAAGTATTTCACACACAGGAACAATCAGAGACGAGAATAAATGCAATGAGAATTAGTTTTTCAGACTTAAAAATAATTCTGTCCCTTAACTCATGAGCCTAAAAAACTGCAGCAATACCATTTTTCCCCTTTTACCTTCTTTTAAATTATGTGTGCATTTAATACAAGTCCTTTTAAGTACTTCAGCTGTGTTTATTGTACTGAAATATAACGACAGCCCTGCCCCTGAAAGAGATTCTAGTTTAAGGGGAACAGGGGTAAGAAAATAATAATAGTAACAAATAAAGACCAAGAGTCCATAGAGTAAAAGAAAAAAAAAAAGAAAGAAAGAAAAAGTCAGTCAACGTTCTGTGGTTTCTGCCCTCTTTAAGAGTGTGCCTTGCCCTTAGGCACATGCAGCTCAGGTAACAACAGCAAAATGCCCCAATTCTTTGACTTTGTATCTTTCCCAGATTTTGAAGGAAATCTCAGATGTACAAAAATATCCTTGTAGGACATGGGGTGCCTGGATGGCTCAGTTGGTTAAGCATCTGCCTTCAGCTCAGGTCATGATCCCAGGGTCCTGAGATGGAGCCCCGTATCCAGCTCCCTGCTCCGCGGGGAGTCTGCTTCTCCCTCTGCCTCTGCCCCTCCCCACCAGTCACGCTCTCTCTCAATTAAAGAAATACAATCTTCCAAAAAAATAAATCCTTGTAAGACAACAACCACATTTAATGGCATATGTATCACCATTTCCATTATTATCTTTGCTATTATAAACTACAATTGTTATCACACACACACACACACACACACACACACACACACACACACGGTATTCAGAAGACAGGAAAGAAAAGCAGGAATGGCACCTCCAACCCCTGATGAGTATGGCACAGCAGGATCTCTCAGAATGTTTTACTTTGAAGCATTTACTTTTACTATTCATACCCAAGAACACTGCTTTTCCTATTGTCTCTCATGCAGGTTCCATCTGTCCTTTATGGCTCAGAGTAGAGGCCATTTTATATCATCATATCTTCCCAAAAAGCCTCATGCTCACTCTGGGTGAAATTATTCCATCTTGGAACATTCTTATTTTTATCATTGTGGGGAAACCTGAAGTTTAGGAACAGTAGGCAAATTCAGTGCTTTGTATCTCAAAGGCCATGGGACAGCTTTGTCACATATTCTCTCCTTCCAGACATCATTTGAGAAGTCAGCTTTTTAGAAAATTACATTTTTAGAAAAGTATTTTTTATTACTTTTTAAATTTCCCTTCCTTTCTTTACTCTCCTGGTTTTTTGTTTGTTTGTTTGTTTGGTTGGTTGGTTTTGTTTTTTTCACAGCTGATAATCTTGTACATCATTCATTGAGAAAACAAAATTATCTGGCATGTTCCCCCACATTCTTTTGCCTCTAAATCTAAAAAGCTTACTTTAATCTGCATCCATTTCTCTCTTCTTTCCACCTTTTATAGTGGGAGGAAGAACCCAAACTTTCATCAGTGTTTGGTCTTTCCTTTACTTCTGACTTCTCAGGTATCCACTTCACTCTGTAAAACTTTCATTCCTGATCTTCAAATCTATTTTCTTTGTAAAATCCTTCTAGTTGGACGTCTTTGTGTTCACTGCACATAGTTACTATTCCATGGCTGGGATAGCACATTCCCCTCTAGATGTCATCCTTGTTTCTACTCAAAGACTTTTTTTTTTTTTTTTCTTTCCCCAGGCACCATTTTCATGACTTTATCTTCAATTCTCTCCAATCTTCCTCTGCCTTCATGTGTCTTCCAAACTTTCTCAGGTAACCAATTGACTCTTGTTAATAAATTCACTGGACGCTTTTCAGTTCTTATCTTGGCTTTCTCTATCTATCATCTATTGTCTATCTGTTTCCCTCCCTTCTCCACTTTTTCCATGGTCTTCATCACTACAGATGGTAGCTACACTTATGATGAGCATAGATTACATATAGAGTTATTGAATCACTATGTTATGTACCTGAAATTAATTGAAACATTGTGTGACAATTGTACATCAATATAAATAAATAAACATAAAAATAATACCAGGAATCTTACAGTGAAGTGTACCAATAGCTAGGTGCATCTTTTGATAAAATAAGGATACACTTGACAGGCATGTTAGATTTTGGATCAGCCAATAAAAATACCTTCTACCCTAACCATTGTTTGATTAGGTTCTACCGTGTTTCTATTTTACTATTGGCTGGCACTATATATTATTGAATTTCATAAATTCACTATTTCTTTAAATATGCAAATTAATGGGAACAAAGAAAGGGAAAAGTATATGAAAATAGAACAATAAACAGATTTTGTTACTCAGGCATTCATACCTTTTAACAAAATAAGAATAAACAATGAGAGTTAACATATTGCATGAGAGTCAACATATTGAGAGACATATTGCAAATGCTAATATAGTTATCTTTATCTTGAGATCTGTGGGATTTGAACAAAGATTCATAATGGACAGCTTTTTTTTTTCATAATGGACAGCTTTTAATCAAATTGAGAAGAAATGTCTGAGAAAGAGGTATGGATGTGAAAGTTATAGCAGTCAGTTTCTTTGGGGTTACAACAAATGGAGAAAAAGAAATTGCCTTAGCCATTCTTGTGGAGAATATATTTCACAATAGAGTTCATTTAAAAGCAAGTATCACTTTTATTAAGGAATATTAATGATTATATATAATGGAACCCTCCAGGCAGTGTTTGAACATTTGTATAGGATAAAAAAAAATTGCAGAGAAAGAAGACAGAAGATAATGCAGAAATAATGAGAAATTACTGAGAAAGAGGAGAATGACTTGCAACTAATACCTAATACAACTTATTTTGAAATACTGAGTTCAGCAAGGGAAATAAAAGGTCAAAGAAATTGTAGTCAGCTGCAGGTTAGAAGAGAGGAAGAGGAGTACATAGAACACAGGGCTAAATCTGTCTTCAGAAGAAAATTAAAAAAAAATTATACCATTTTAATCATAAATGCATAAAAGATTAGTATCTCTGAAATGTGTATGTATCTATAAAATGTACTTTGATTTATAAATTAAGAATTTATAAATTAAAAATCTCTATTTATAATAGACATGCCTCATTTTGCTTCTGATTGACTTTTCTAGGCATACCATTTCTGCTATTAATTAAAATATGATAAGTCCAGCAGAATTACTTGCTTTATTTCTTTAAAATCCAGGTTACATTCTAAATTATAAAGGTTTTTTTCTTACATTTCTTTCAAAGGTGGTTAACCTTATATAATAAATTCTTAGCAAATAAATTTATTATGTGTGACCCACTGGTAGATAAATTAAGAAATTTGTTAGTTATAATAGTAACACTTTTTATAGATTCAGGTGAACACTACTGAAGAAAATATAGCACAACTGATCTCTGTTCAAATGAGCTAAGCTGGATTCTGGAGGTGAAGAGAGATATTTTAATTTCTCTAGAAATATCTCAGATACCCGGGGACATGAGATGATTTCTCTATAAAAGCTATAAGCTAACAGGTGGTTTCCAGGTGAGTATAAGTAGATATGGTTTTAATTTTTTTTAAAAGCACTATCACCACCCCAAATATGTATATGTATGTATGTGTGTATTATGTTTTGTTACATATGATATATACTATATGTATGTATGTATTTAACAGAGAAAGAGAGACGGGGTGGGGGGGAGCTTGACAAGCATATAAAGAATAACAACTTAGGCCCAAGAAATAAAAATAATATAAGAAGCACTCTCACTGCCAGATCTCATTGCAAAATATCATCATGTTATTAAATATATTTAGATTTGATAACCTGTTAACAAATTAAAACTCATTGTATTGTTTTTTTTTCATTTCCCTGTACTTCATATTTTAGCCTTTTTCCACATAAATAAACTATCACATAAGACTTCATTTCTGTATCTGAAAATAATAGATATATATATGTATGCATTATATATCTAAAGATATACTATGGAAATATCAGCAGACTAGGTATAGAAAGGCAGTTCCTCAACTGGATAAACAACATCTACCAAAAAAAAAAAAAAAAAAAACTACAGGTAACATTCTACTTAATGGTGAGGAACTACAAACTTTCTGGCTAAGATTTAGAAAAGCAAGAATATCCCCTCTCACAATTTCTTAACATCATACTGGAAGTACTAACTACTACAATAAAACAAGAAATAAAAAAACAAAAAAAGAAAAGGTATATGTATTGGGAAGTAAGATATAAAATTGTCTTTGTTTGTAGAAGACATGATTGTCTTTATAGTAAATCCAAAATAATTGGATATAAGATCCTTGGAACTAAGAAGCAATTGTAGCAAGGTTGCAGGATATAAGATTAGTATTAAAAAAGTCAATCAATTTCATATAAACCAGCAATAAACAAATGGACTTTGAAATTAACAACCAATCTACCAGACCCTTGATCTTGGACTCCCAGCTTCTAGATGTGTGAGAAATGAATTTCTGTTTTTTACAGGCCACTCAGTCTATTGTTTTTTGTTATAGTTGCTTGAATAAGACAGACTGTTATTCAAATATACAAATAATTCTTAAAACTCAATAATAAGAAATGTACAAGTGATAATAATATGTCAGTGTATGTGTATGGACTATAACATGCATCATTGGTGCAGGATATTGATATTAGGGGAGGCTGTGCATGGGAGGAGACAAAGGATATATGGAAACTCTCCATGCCTTCTGCTCAGTTTTGCTGTGAACCTAAAATTGTTCTAAAAAACAACATGTATTTACTAGGAAAAAAAAATAGATGAGGAAAAATGTGAGGCAGCAAATATAGGACTTGGCTTTGTTGTAAATTTACCACATAGGTATCTTTTCTAACCCTAGAGTGCACCAAGAATGAGCTTGCCATAGGACATTTACTTTGCTGTTCCCTCTACCAAGAACATCATTCCCTCAGATATCCTCATGGATTACTCCCCCATTTTATATATTCACGTGAACTATCCACCTCCTCAGAAAGATTGCTCCAGCTTCCCCCTCCTGTGGTCACTCTGTATACCGCTACCACACTTTTTTTTTTTTTTCAATAATTTACAACTACTTGATATTTTATTTACTTATTTGCTTTATTTTTCTCTCCTAGAGTAAGAGAGACTAAGTTTAACACTGCGTGGTAAGTGTGTGGTATCTTCAGGAAAAACATTATGATTATACTAGATTGATTACCCTAGTTATTCTTTCTTTGGCTGATCTGTTCTGTAATTATAGTGACATGTGAGGAACACGTAACATTATTTACTTAACCATAACACTTTATGGTTAACACACATATACACACACTATATGACATTTACTTATGAAAGTAAAAAAAAAATGAGATTTGGGTTTTTTTTCCATCAATTCACATACCTTTTTGTGAGAAAATATTCTGTACATGACAAGAGTGAATAAACTTGATGCTTATGATATTTCATAGGGAAATTGTACTCATTCATTCCTTTCAATTCTTCAGTCGAGGCTAGTGGTCAAGGCCATGAGGTCCTATGTTTGACAACTTTTGTTTTAAGCCTGCCACTCCTCTTTCTTACTGTTTGTGAATTTAGGCAAAAAAATATAAACTCTCCCATTAATATAATGAAGGTAACATTTCTGTCACTATAAAATGATTCAGATTAAATAAGAAAATACATAATGTCAGTAATAAGAATGCCTAGCACATATTACTATGAACAGGTTAGTCATTACTATTTTAAGATATTTTGGTACTGCAGATATCCCCTGACAATTCTCTTTACATGTGAATGGTCAAAAGGCAGCCAAATTTCTTCCACTTCTAGTATTTTTGTTAGGTGACCATTGCACTAACAATTTTGCACTTCAATTTTAATAACCATCATTCTCATTATCAATCTGTCCCTAAATATTGATATGTTCATTTCCTTTGTCACATATGACTGACACCATACTATATAATCAGTACTAAGTTCTACAACTTCTTGTTCTTAAAGTATCTCCTGATTCATCTTTTCCATTGCCATTAATTTACCCTGATAAGTACCTTGTAAAAATTTCTCATCTATATTGTTGAAAAGTCACTAATCTATTCTTATGTGTTTGCCCATATCAAGTCATTCAACTTACCCACTAATCAACCACATGTACTTCCTCAAAAGAATGTCACTTTACCCCCCTCCCCCATTTTGCAGTAATTTAAATGCAGTAGGTTGGTAAGACTCCTCCTAACTTTAACATTTGTAGTTTCTATCAAAGTATTTGTAGTTGATTCCTACAGTCAGTGTCATGTTGGAATTTGTCAACTCTGCTCCACGTATTTCAACTTCCTTTCAGTACCAGCAAGCTAGCCCAAATCTACCCTTTTCTTCTTATGGTGATGGCAGAAATGTGAAAGAACAAGCCCAAGAACTTCTCAATCCTCCTCAAGCTGCTGCAATAGTCACTAACATTTTATTGACCAAAGCAAGTCACGTGACCAAGCCCAAACTCAAGAGGCCTGAAAGTATTTTCTGCCCATGGATATGGGGGAGGGAGGAACTGTATATTTTCAAACAATAATCTAATTTACCCCTGCTATCTAAAGAAATGCTTAGAAATTCTATTATTATTTTATTGTTATAAAAGAAGCTGTATATCAATGATATCAAGAATATCACTGGGCACCTGGGTGGCTCAGTCATTAAGCGTCTGCCTTCGGCTCAGGTCATGATCCCAGGGTCCTGGGATCGAGTCCCACATCGAGCTCCCTGCTCAGCAAGGAGTCTGCTTCTCCCTCTGCCCCTACCCCTCTGCTCCTACTCTCTCTCTCTCACAAAAATAAATAAATAATATTGTTTAAAAAAATGAATATCACAATCTGAAAACTTCACGTGAAAAAATTAAAAGAACCAATATTATGTAATTTTCAATTTTTATACTATAGTAATAATAACATTATCAGTGGAAAAACTTTGTCCATATAAGTTACAAATATTTTTCCAGTTTTCTTTATTTTTAATTCACATGAAGTGTGTTTTGAAGTATAGAAAATTAAATATTTTCTCCAAAAATAGTAATGTAATTTTATCAGTTTAATTCAATTTTTGTTTTGTTTTGAAGTGGTTTTTTTTGTGGTTTTTTAGACCTCATTGGAAAGGACTTTCCTAACTACAGTCAACTCCTTCAGGGTGTCTGCCTCATTTTGTGATTTTCCTGTAGCACGTATCTTCTTCTATGAAATATATTTCACTTTCCAGATGTTAAGCATAGAATATACTTAATTGAGAAACAACCTTTTAGAAACAAGAATATTTTTAAAAGGACAGAACAATTTGTAAGATAACCCATGCGTGCGGGGAGTTGCGTATTTGCCTATATACAATTTTTAACTTTATTACAAAGTTAACCTATGACTTTTCCTACTAACAAAGCAATATTTACTCTGATTTGTAAACAATTTATGTTTTTCTAAGCACATATGTTTTAATATTGGTACACTTTATTTCAAATTTTTAAAAGTAATAGCAAATAATAAAGTAAATTAAAATTAAATGTAAAGTAAAATCTCATATTTGAGATATATATATATGTATATATATTTCACTCCAATTCATGGGATATATTATTTAATTAATGACCAAGCTAGATTTAGGATTTGAAAATATATTATTGAAAAATAAATAGGATGTGGAATTTTAAAACCTATATGCAACTATCTATCAATATCTCTATCTCTTTTAAGTGTAATGCATTTTTATCTTGGTTATCTCAAACTCTCATTCATATATTTATGAGTGTTTTTTCAGGTTATTCTAGGTAGGAAAATAAATAATCTGATGTACTTATTATTCAACAGAATTTAAGATTACTGTCAACTTGAAATATTATTTCTTACACACATACAGATATATAAAATATCAGATTGATAGGCAGATAGATGATAGGTAGATGATGGATGGATGGATGGATGGATGAATCGATCAATAGATGATAGGTAGAAAAATTATTTTATGTTAGATATACTTTTGATAAAATGTCACTGATTTTATACCCTGAAAAGTAGATGACTGTATGAAGAACAATTACCTCCTTTTTTTTTTTAATATTTTAATTATTCATTTGACAGAGAGAGAGACATCGAGAGAGGGAACACAAGCAGGGGGAGTGGCAGAGGGAGAAGCAGGCTCTCCACTGAGCAGGGAGCCCAATGCGGGGCTCGATCCCAGGACCTTGGGATCATGACTTGAGCCGAAGGCAGATGCTTAACAACTGAGCCACCCAGCTGCCCCATTACCTCCTTCCTTTCTCTTCAGATTAGATTTATTGATAAATAAAAAGAAGCAGAATTCTTTAGTATCAGGATTTTGATGCCTAGTTCTTTACTGCGCCAAGCTAATGGTACTTTCCAGCACTTTTGTGAATGACCTGGCAATGGAACTGAGCCTTAATCTTCAGAGATTCTTTTCTGTTATGTGGCCCAGGTCTGTTCTCTGCAGATGCATATTTAAGAACAAGCACATTAGAATCAAACAGCCTTAGTTCAAAACCGAGTTCCATTGCCCACCAGTAGTAAAACTTGAACAATTAATCTAACCTCTATCCACCTGCGTTTTCTCATCTCTGACATGGAAGTAATAACATCTGTTCTATAGGATTAAATGAGATAATCTAGGTAAAGAATTCTGTCTTGAATTATATATAATACATGCATTTCCTATTTCTATAACCTGATGTAAAGTAATTTGTCACAGAGATATTATACTATATTAGCTTTTAAATATTCTATGTGAATGAAAAGGTTCACCTTTTATGACATTTCAGAAAACATGGCTATCAGATATTTTCCTTCCACCAATATAAATGGAATAGAATTGTCTATTATTGGACAATTAAAAATATGCTACTAGGGATATGAAAATTTCTCTTCCTGAATGTATAGAAGGGTCTGGACATGTGCAAGTGCATGTGTGTGTGTGTTTGTGTGTGTGTGCAAGGGGCTGGGAGAACAACAAAAATATTTCCATAACCAAAAAGAATGCTTCAGTCAGTCAACTACAGGTTCTATGATATTAAACACTTTATTTTTGAAGGGACAGAAAGTGAAAAGTAGAAAATATATATTTTAAAATGTTAAACTATCTGTAACTGTATTAATGTAGCATCATAATGATACTGTGTATAGCACTGCCTACCTCTCCTGTAACTATATAGTCCAAGTCAGGACTGTAAGTATGAAGTATAGATTCATTTATGGTCCATATCCTACCACAAAGAAATGTAGAATGAGAACATCAGAGTTGCACGCTAAAAGAAGAAGGTGGCCTCTCCTTACAAAACACAACCCTCTTCTTTCCTAAAAGTTTATAGAATACAACTGTAAGAATAGTATCTTAAACCCGTGATTGCCTGTCTTTCTTCAATACCTCCTGCCCCTGTTAGCTGACATTAACAAGGCACAGACTCATCAAATATGGACAGTTCTTTGCATATAAGGTATACCTCAATAAAGCTATTTTTAAAATAAAGGTGTGGACACTTGAATAGAACAATGGCATAAGAAAGTCTACATATGATTTTTATACTTTATATGTCAAATTTAACTGAGATGATATAGTTATTTACTATAGTGTCTGGTATCTTAGAAATGATCAATAAATTAGAATTTTATTATGATGATATATTTCCTCTTCTATTCTTCTTAATATCTGGCAATAAGGCAGCAGACTTATGAGCCACTGGGTGAAGGAATGGCAATGTAAGATTTTCCTTTTTGTAAAAAATGAAAACATACACTAATGATCTAAGGGCAGTGCTGAAATAGAAATAGCCAGAAAGTCATTGACTGTGATGGACTACATATTTTGAGTTGTCAGGGGCAGATGCCATATATATTGCTTATCTAGATAAGTATCTAATAGGTGGTGTCTATCTAATATTGAGAGGATAGTTTTAAAATGAAAGGTCCTTACAAGATATTTAAGTATTTGTATGCGTTTACATAGCTTGCTTCTATTATGGAAAGAGGAAAAAGTTTTGCATTTTTACTTACTTGATTGAGATAAAATATATAAGAAGTATACCATGGAACAAACTATATAGTTATTGATATAGGTATTGATTATTATTATTGCTATCATTAATTTAATTAGCACTCTTTAAATTATGCAGGGACAAAGACATTTGTAAGGTCTCCATATAATCAGAAGGAAACTTTGTTATACAAAGGCAAGTGTAATACCCATCCATTGATCTTGAAAAATCCCCAAGATATTGGTGAAGTTATGTGTATGTGATACTTCAATATTTTTATTGGAGAAGGGATCATTATGTAATTTTGTTCATTGGTTGATGCAAGACACTCTAGACCTTAGAGCAGAAAGGTAAGAGAATGGACTCAGTGCTATTTAACACTTACCACTGCCGGCATTCACATTGTCAAATGCAAGTGTAATATGCAAAACAATTTTGAAAATATTAAGCCATCACATATATTTCTCATTCTTCTTAAATTATGAAGAAAGTCTGCATACCATAATGTCCAGACCAAAAGAGCTGGAGCCACTACTTTGCTGCCTTGGCTTAAATTCAGCTTCTATCACTAATGACTATGTATCTTTAAAAAAGTCACTTTATCTCTCTGTGCCTCACTTATCCCCTATAAAATAGATATAATAATAGTGCCTACTTTGCTGAGTTGTTATAATTAAAAGATTTAATAAACATGTTCTTAATGCCTGGCATAAGACACTAAGCCCTATATTTGTGTTTAATGATGATGATGATGATGATGATGATGCTCATGCCCAGCCAATCCTCACTCACAAATGCTTCAGGGACTGAGAAGATACAGCCTAGAACATTCATCCATTTCTCAGTTCTGTCAAATCAGTTTAGTAAATCAATCAGAGAAGAGGTAAGCTGGAAAACTAATCATTGAATATAGTAATAATAATAACAACAACCCTATATTCCTAAATTCTCTTTAAAAATAAAGGAAAAATATGTACTGAGTTTTGCTCCAAGCTAAAAAGGGAACACTGCACAACATAAGAGAAGTTCTAACCAACTGGAGAGAGAATAGTACATTTCCACTGATTGCTTCAGGAAAATGTGGGCAGAACCTAAAGAAAGGGTTCATTAGACCTCTTAACCGTAAGAAGCACTATTATTATTCCCCTTTTACAGATGAGGAAATAGAGGTTTTAAGGATGCTAATATGTGGTAGAAATGGTTCTGGAACCCACTTTTTTTTAACTTAAATCCAGTGTTCCTAACACTTATTTCCTGCTATTCTATGTTTTATTACTATGTCAATTAACCAAAAAGTGTAGGCTGTGACAAGAGAAATTTAATTGTCATGTCTTACATGGTAACACAAATATTCAGGTCATTTTTTCATGATTTGCTGTTCATGCTAACACAAATATTCAGGTCAATTTTTCATGATTTGCTGTTCTATACTATTAATTTTGATTTTTATATAACTCGAGTGAAAGTGGAAAGTTTTATATCCAGAAAACATAGGTCTACTTATTTTCCCTTTGCTCTACATCTTTGATGCTCCTTTTCTAAATATCTAGCTTGCATGGTGAATGGTCCTAAGTGGACACATACTTAAATGAGGGTCCACACATTGACTCTCTCAATACTAAGGAGGGAGAGAGTGCTAATCTCAATGTGAAGACTCATGCTAAAATTTTCAATACATTTAGGGATGGATATTTGAACACTTAAAGATTTGTATTTCCCTGGTTTTTACTCTCAATCCTTTCTACTATGAGGCTTTTTCAGAATCATTAAATTTCTATTTATATTACAATGTAATTCAATTACAGCATGCATACACATTATGCATGTATGTGTGCAGACATGCACACACTTGCACACACATGTACTCAATAGGGGAATATATCATATAATTGATTAACAAATTCTCAGTTATTCCATTACAGAAAATTCCATTCATATTGCTAGAACTGAAAAAAAAAATATGGTTGCCATACATTTTCTGTAATTTCCCAAAGACATTTTTTAGTTAAATAGAATATTTTTAGGCTGATATAATATTAAAACTCTGGCTTAAATATTTTTATTTCAGGTTAAATTCCAGTAAGCAGTAAATAATATTGCTTTAAAGCTTTTAAAGCATTTCATATTTAATATTATTTTATTTACTTTACCCTGACCATACATACAGTAAAACATAACATTTTGACACTAATAGAAAATATTTTTAGAGTCTTAAAATATTTATTAACTAATGTAGTAAAGTTAGGACTAATTTACATCCGAACAAACTTAGTATAGGCAAAAAGTTACAAAGGAAATCTCATAAAACAGAGCTGATCTTCTAATTCGTCCTACATCTGTCTTGTGGCTATGCTCAGAGACCATTTTATTCTGATGTTTTGTAGATTACCTTCTGCCCATTATCCATTTTTCTCCCTAAATTTCATGGTGATAGCGCTCAGCACTTGACAATGGTGGGAAAGATTAGCAGGAATGTTGACTTTGACAAATCAGATATATTAAGCCTTTGCTGGAGGGACCCACTGCAGAAAAGCTGGTTTGTCATTATAACCAAGATACAGTTTGGTTTTTTTTCCAAAAACAAACTTTTTTTTTTTTTTAAGATTTTATTTATTTTTTTGACAGAGAGAGACACAGCGAGAGAGGGAACACAAGCGGGGGCAGTGGGAGAGGGAGAAGCAGGCTTCCCGCGGAGCAGGGAGCCCGATGCGGGTCTCGATCCCAGGACCCTGGGATCATGACCTGAGCCGAAGGCAGACGCCCAACTGACTGAGCCACTCAGGCACCCCAAAACAAACACTTTTCATTGTAGTGTATTAAATTGGAGCCTAGCTGCCCACACATCTGAATTTTAAATTATTTTGCAATATCCTTTTTGGTTTTGTAACATTAAGCAAAACATTGACCCATATCATTTTATAAAGAGAAAATACAGATTTTTGTGTTTCATTTCAAATGAGAATTACTATGGGCATAAAAATTCATTTTAAAATAGTACCTCTTTGACACAGAAGTTCCTGTTGGCCAGAAGATTTAAACTCCATTGCGGCCTTATGACCAGAGCTATTGGTATTTTTGTGTTTTCATATGCTATACCAATTGTTAAGATTGTTGAGAGTTGAAAATATTTTTCTAAATGTATATTGATATCTTTTAACTGATTTGTAAGTTTTGAAGAGAAATTGATTTCTCTTCAATTCTTTTTTTAATGGTTAAGGCAGCTACCTAGGGCTTCTAATAATTTCAAAGGTTTGACCATGAGCTATATATCTGCTGATAGTATTTTGTACTTCAGTTTACTGTGTTTAAGAGTGGGAGAAAAGAGGGATGGAGTTGATGGAAAGGCACATTTAAGTAGAAGAGTGTTTGAGTGGTAAAATGTTTAATATAAACTCTATCTCCATTTATCATAGTGTTGTTTGTGGGTTCTTGACTTCTGTCATTTTGTCATTTTGTGCCATACTAGCTCTTCTTTGAAAGAACCCTGATTCTAAGCCTTCATTCAAGAAAAATCATATTTTATACTATTTACCATTAGTAAATGACTTGGTTTCTCTTTCTGCACAAAATTATTAATAGTGACTCTTGTGAATGACTTACAGATGAATATTTGTGATTTCTGCTCATGCTTCATATTTATATATTTTATATTTTCTTGAATCTATGCCAGATATACTTACAAATGTTATATGGGATTTCTATTTTTCTCCTTACATTTTATATTTGGTGTTAAACCTAAAGTATTTGAAAAAGTGTGAGTTTTCTTGGTGAATTGTGAAATCCGGATTTGGGGAATAATATCTTTTTGGAAGGCTATTCAGGATAAATTACTATATACAGTAGATAGGTTTTGAGAACCAAATAAATGAGCCTCAGCTGAAGTCTGCACTTAAAGATTAATGATAGGTATGATAAATGTAGTGAGGGCCCAGTTTCTGGAAATCTTAATATTGAAGTCACTATACCAGCGAGGGTTAGAGTAATTATCTTAAACATAGAAATGTCTTAATTTTTTTTTTATATAATTGAGCATCTGGTCATTAATACTAACACATAAAAGTGCTTTCTTTTATTTCTGCCATGTAAAGACTCTCAAAGAAGGGTAAAGAAGACCCAAGTTTAAGATATGTTTCCAATGGAGCTCTTCAGATTCTGACCCAAATTACATTTTGTTTTGTTCTCTCATTATGAAAATAATCTTGAAATGTGTTCCAATTTGAAGGGATATTCAGAACTTCAACCTAACTCTGAATTGACAATCATTCAGATTTTACCAGAAATAAAGTACCAAGTAAATATCTATACATGGGCTTTTTTATAGCCAATTTTTTCAAGTGGTAGGCCATATGGGATTAGATCATATTCCTAAACTAGAGTGATTTAAAATGCAAGTTGTTGTACACCACCCTAAAGCACAATGTGGTTTGTAGAATATTGCCCATTTTTACATGATTTATTTCTGTGGAGAGAGACTGGTAATTTTTAGAATTTACATATAAAGTGACTTTATATTGTAAACTGCTAAAATGTGGCTCAGATTATTTTGTAGTACTATAAATTTTTCTCAGATTTAGAGAATTTGTGAATAGGCTTGCTACCTATGAATTAAACAGTAAACACTTGTAAAATATATTTTCATCAGAATCTAGATGAATAAAT
Source organism: Mirounga leonina (assembly GCF_011800145.1). NCBI lineage: Eukaryota > Metazoa > Chordata > Mammalia > Carnivora > Phocidae > Mirounga > Mirounga leonina. The sequence continues at coordinate 29,408,378 of NW_023270739.1, forward strand.
ACAGAGGTTCGGAACCAAACTTAAAAAAAAGGCGGAAAGGGAACTTTATTGGCAATTCCTTCACTAAAGGGAACATGGAACATTGTCATATTTATCCCTTTTCTCCTCATATTTGTGTCTCCACCCAACTCATACATACAAATGGTCTCCGCTCTGGTTTTCCATGTCCTACTATAACTCACTTCATAAAGTCAAAATTCCCCTTCCCTCTCCCAGTACCACCACAAACACCCCACGCACTATCACAACCACACTGATTCCTTGAGCATTAAGGGCTGGTGCTCCTTCACCACAAGATAACTTTGTGAGGTGAAATGGCTTTGTCAGTTTATCTCCATTTAAGTCCCAGAACATTACTCTTTGTTTTTCTGTGTATTTTGACTTCCTTACTCCTTTTGGTACATTTTTCTAAGGCTAAAATGTCACCCTATTCTTTTTCTAGTCTCCTTTCGAAATTCTAAATGAGCGTCTTACTTCATTCCTTGATCTAGGAAGCTGGAAGACTGGCTGAGCTGAAGAAGTGTTAATATGAATTTGTATTTATATATTTTACAGTTATTTATATATTTTGCGTATCTATATATATCATGCAGAGGCTGGAAGAAAAGCCTCTTTAGTTTCTTTTAATATTACTGGATTCAAGATCTTGGAGTTTAGGATTTGGAAGGTTAGGACTTTCAGCAGGAATTTTTAACAGACCTGTTAAAGTTTAATAAATCCTCTTAATTTAGGTATAATAAATTTTACATTTATTCCCCTATATTTAGAAAATAATCATGTAACAGATCATGAAGCTATGAGATATGGAGAGAGAAATGATGTTATTTTGTTTCCCAAATAATTCCTATGAATACATTTGATTGAAACACATAGTAGGTGAAATGTTTTGAAAATGCAATACCCATAATCACTCCCCAAACTAGAGAAAGTTCTGAAAATTGTTTTGGGTGAAAAAAAAAGATTAGGATTTTTCTGGGAAGTTATTTCAGCAGAATATTTGACCTCAGCCTTCTACTAGCATTATTTTACAGTCATAAATGGTTTCTTGGCAAAATCCAATCAACTTCTTCAATTTTCTTCCTTTCCCCAGTTGTATTTATAATCTTTCTAATATTATTTTCTAGTTTATCTTACCTGAAGCTTTACTGTTTTTTTTAAACTTTGTTTCTCCTTACTAGCTCTTCTTTTGATAACCAGTTGCTGATGAGGTCAGTTTTATGCAGTATTCTCTAAACACTAATTCATAATTAACTCTTTCTTTCTTTTTTCAACAAGAATAGTTATTCTTTGCCTGTTTTGTATGAAATACTAAGACAATCCATCAGCCAATCTGGCATAACCCAGACTTATATTTATATATGTGTTATTCGCAAATCATATGCTCTGACTATTCACTCTATCTCCAATTATTTTATAGTGGAGTTTGAAATGAGAAGATTAATATCAGAATATCTTATCAATAGTCTTTTGAAATGGCTTGTACTCTTAAAAGAGAAGAAAATAAAATGCAATGAATGGATGTTCTTTAGATACATTATTATGAAATTTACTCAAGAAGTATAGTGATTAGCCATAAAGGTTCTGGGATGTGACTGGGCTCCAGCCCTGTTCCAATCATTTCTCAGTTGTGTGAATTTGGACAAGACACTCATGCTTATTAAGCATTGGTTTTCTCATCTGTATAATCAGCTTAATTGCAGCTATTTCACTGTTCTGTTTTTTTGTTTTTGTTTTTGAGAAAGAAATGGGGTAGTCTCTGTAAACTCTGTGATAAAGTAAGCATTCCTAAATTGTATGCCACATTGTATTGTTACAGAAAAAAACATCTTTGTTCCTCCTTGCACTATACATCATCTAAGGTGTCAATAAAATTCTCAATTATAAATACTGCCTATCAATATCTCCCATTCAAATATTTTAAATATACAAATAAATATGTTTCACAGTCAAGTATTTATTTTAAAAAACGTGAACAGACACCCACATTCACAGGGTGAATGTTTAATTACAATATATTTTGTTTATTTTAATTTATATAAATTACAACCTAATTAAATCAGTGTTATAGAGAAGCAGGTAAATAGAATCACTAGTTATATATGCTTTGTGTGGGATAGAAAATGCAAATAAATGATTCCCATCAATAGATCTTACAACATTTAAATTTATAATATGTTTACATTTATGTTTTACTTGAACAAAGTATATTTCAGCCTGAAAGAGCATGAAAAAATCAGGTTTTTTCAATATTGAGAAACACTATGGTCATTGAATAGTTTAATAGAAAATGCTAAAAGACGTGTGTGTGTGTTTTTTCTAAGATTGAGCTGTTTAAAGGATTTTCCAACTTACTTACTCATATTCTTGTCATATGCATCATAAACTAATCACTTATAAAAAACAAAATGAAAAGCATTTTATGGATGTGTAACTAGTTTTCTCTACATTCTAAAAACTGATGAATCTGTACAGATCATTGATGATAACTCCTATTGGATATATTAATTTCCTAAGCCTGCTATAACAAAATACTACAAATTAGATAGCTTAAAATAACGGGAAATTATTGCCTTACAGTTCTGGGGTTAGCAAGTCTGAAATCAAGATGCTGGCCAGGACCATGTTTTCCCTGAGACCTGTAAGGGAGAATCTTTCCTTACCTCTTCTGGTTTCTGGTGTTTGCCACCAATTCTTGGTAGTCCTTGGCTTGTAGACCTATTGGTCCAATTTCTGCCTCTCTTGTCACATAGCCATCTTTTCCACTTGTGTCTCCATCTTCACATGGCCTTCCCAATGTGAGTGTCTCTGTCTTTGTCCAAATTTCCCCTTCCTGTAATGACACTAGTCATATTGAATTAGAGCCCACCTTAACAGTCTTAGCTTAATGTGATTCCAACTGCAAAAACCCTACTTCCGTATAAGGTCACGTTCACATGTACTTGAGGTTACGATTTCATTGTATCTTTCTGGGTGACACAATTCAACCCATAACATTGAATATGGTTGTTGTTGTTGTTGTTGTTGTTGTTGTTCCTTTCCTTTCCCAGCCTTTCATAGCCTCCTCCTCGTTGCACTTTCTTGTCTCTTCAACAAGCACCATATTTATAATACTCATATACTTTGTTCTTGTTATTTTACAAGCTTTGATCTAAAAACCTTCTTACCCACAGACTTGGAAAAATATTTTCTATTCTTCTGCACATATATGACTGTATTGTTCTGAAGGCAATTTTGAAATTGATAAGACTGTTGCCAAATATAGTGTCAATCATCCACTGGATAATCAGTGCCACTTGTCAGTATTTCTTAATGTCTTAGCTAGTCTCTCTCCTGCTCTCTATGACAATTTTTTATAAACCTTCAGCCTTTTAAGTTCTCTACCACCTCAACATAAATCTCATTCATAATTAAATTAATTGCTAATTCACAAAGAAAAAATTGACTCTCAGAAGGAAAATTGTCTACCTCATAAGTTAATTTATCTTGAAAAGTTGTACCACATTTCTTTCCATCTCAGCAAAAGACATGTTCCTTCTCCTGAATAAGATATATTTACAACTGGTTTTGCATCTTGTCTACCCTTGGTTAGAAATCTTGAGTTAGTTAATATTTCCCCTCTTAGTCCATTTTCAATATCTCCCTCTTTTGGATTTGTTGCCCTTAGCATACAAATTTGTAAATATATGCCTCAATATAAAACAAAAAACCAAACCAAAAAAATAAAATGCCCTTCCTAGAAGCCTGTTTTCCCCCTAAAAATGGCATTGCATCTCATTCCCTTCATAGGCCTCCTCTCCTTTTTTAAGAGTGATCCCCACCTGACTGTATTTCCTCAAACTCTATTTGTACAATTGCAGCTTCACCTTCAAAACTCTACTGAAACTACTATGACAAAGAGCACTAATGATTGTTATTTGCTACCTTTCAATACACATTCGAATAGGATTTTGGTCATTTGTCATACTGACACCTCCATTCTTTTCCTTGACTCCCTTTTGTTTTTCTTTCCAAGAATCCTATGAAGTTCTTCTGAATTCTGTTTAAATGTTAGCGTATGTTGAAGTTATAATCTTTCTTCCTCTTCTTCCTTCATTCTATATCTTTTGTTTAAGTAATCATATCCACTCTCAGAATTTTCTCTAGCCCCAAACTGTCCTCTTTAACATCAGATTCTTTGTTTTAGTCCCTCTACCACATTATTTATACTTCCAACTATCTCTTAAATCCATCTTCTTTTCTCTATCCTCAAAATTCAATCCAGTCTTTCTTTTCCTTTTATCCCTTATTAACTATTGTAAAAGGTCCCATGTCTCAAACTTTTCACCTCAATAAATCCTATCCACAGCCTTGCCAGAATGATTTTCCTAACACTCAAATGTTAAGATATTATTCCCTGGTCTTAAAAATCTTCAAATGTTCATGATCTCCATTGTCTACTGGGGAAAAAAAAAAATCCAAACTTTGATTGCCATCAGGTCCTTAAAATTATGGACATAGTCTCTGCCTCCAAACTCATGTTTCATTACTTCTTCAGAAATAACAGCATATTCCTATGTGTTCACATATCTCTAGAGATGTATGCTCATCTCCCTTATTCTTCCTTCCTACTTTCACAGGCACAGCGCTGCAGTCACCTTTGTATATGTGGTTATTAGTATAATGTCTAGTATACCATGGATGTTAATTTGTGTGGAATGAATGATATTGAGGAAAGAGAGTCTGACATCCATGTAATTCAAAAAGCTCTTCCAATTTTACCCCAATTAGAGCAGTGACTGAGCTCTCTTCTGTATTTCAGGTTTGCTGATGCAGTGATCTAATTCTCTCTTGCTAGTTACAAAGAATAAGTCACTGGGGCCCCGGTGTCACCTTGCCTCTCTTCTTGCCTTCCTCTTTCCGCAGTTTTCCCATAGATTACCAGTCCATTAGTGCTGCTGGGATTGGGGTGGAAGGTAAAGAAAGGAGAGATTTGTCTAGCACCACCAACCGAAACTCAAGATGCACCTTGTATTGATCATTGTTATAAATTCTTATGGGATGCAGTCCAAATAGGGCTCAATCCCATTATGGGTTAAATTCACTTTTTAGGGAGAAGGGGCATTTGGCCTATAAAATGAACGATCATTTATAACATGTATGCAGCAGCTTCAAATAGCTACTGCTTCTACTGATGAAATTAAGGAAACATCGGTTTGGGAAAAGAGGAATTGAATTAATAAGTAGTCTCCGCATCTGCTCCAAAGGGAAGCACCCCTGTAACCACTATGCTTGCAGCACAACATCCAGTCTCCTACTGAGCAGTCAGCCATTAAGGTACCTAGTTAAAAACAAAAACCAAAAAACAAACAAACGCAGAAAAGACACAATGATTAGCATTATAGATCTTCAACATGAACTAAATTTATTTTTGCTCAGAAAAGTAACTAATGATTGTTTTAAAATATCTGTAGTCAAGAAAATCTTGTTACAGCTCTAAAAAAATAGGGATTTTCTGACAACTCATATATTGTCTAAATCAATAAAAGTAGCTAATATGTGCTCAGCATTTTATAAAAGAGGCTCTTGGGTTTGAAATTATTCTTATGAGAATAGGATTAACTTGCTACATTTTGCTGAACAAGTATAATATTGTAAAACACTGTATTTGTGAGGGGAATAATGAAAAAGCAAGAATCTATTTTTCTGTACAGTATATCGACTGATGCATATGATTTCCTGGTCTGAGAATTTGTTTAACACTAATTAAAATCCATTCTTAGAATCTTTGGGTTTATTTTTTACAGTAATGGTCAATCTAGTTCAAGGTCTTGATCTTTAATTAATTTAGATGCATAGAGACTATCAAATTATTCATTTTACCTTTTGCTATTTCTCTTCTCAACAGTTTATTCACATTGTTCCTTAAATACTTGTAAAGGAAATTAAGCAAAAACAAAAAACCTCTGTGAGTTTACTTGTATATTTTCTTTTCTGAAGTGCTTTCTTATTCTATACAGTCAAAATCTGCTATTAATTATATATTGTGCACAGACAATTCTTGTTAGTCACAAAACAGTTACTAAACAAAGCAATATGTTTCTGTCCCTGCTTCTTTCCCCCCCTCCTTTCATGGCCTCTCACCCTCTCTCAGTTCTACTTTCCCTCCCTTTCTTCCCCCTGCTTCTCCTCCTCCATCCTTCCCTCCCTCTCTCCAACCTTTCTATTATATTAACTTGGCCAAACTTCAACCAGGTTAGATCCAACCATTCTGTCTATAGCTGAGAAGCTGAGGATGGTGGAAAAAAACAATGTATCTTTGGAAGAAAACAATATATCCTTGACCCAGTTTTATGGTCAAGTCATGGGCACTAATTTAGGTAGGTCCCTTGTGGTGACATCACAGTCCTACTGCATTTCCCTTGAAATATTACTATCATGAATCTCTGTTCTGCTCTGCTCAACTGTCTTACACCTCCCCCACCTGACAGACAATAGCTCTCAGAAGAGTATTACCACACCATTGTAGTTTACCAGCCACACCTTTAGGGCAATAGATCTTATTCTTTCCCACCTAATTTAGATCATAATCCCATGAATTTGTCATATGCAAACTTGTGTTTCTGGCTATGTATACTTTCCTGAGTTCCAAAGTCTTATTATGTTCAGTTTTTTTTTTTTGTTTTTTGTTTTTGTTTTGTTTTGTTTTTTAAGATTTTATTTATTTATTTGAGAGAGAGAGAATGAGAGACAGAGAGCGCGAGAGGGAAGAGGGCAGAGGGAGAAGCAGACCCCCTGCTGAGCAGGGAGCCCGATGTGGGACTCGATCCCGGGACTCCAGGATCATGACCTGAGACGAAGGCAGTCGCTTAACCAACTGAGCCACCCAGGCGCCCTTATTATGTTCAGTTTATTAGTCATCTTACCTTCAAGCTCAACATTTCATTTCATTCATTTTCTTCTGAAAAATCTTTGCTTCTTATTGCCTTCCCACTTAATGTTTTAGCCAAAACCTAGAAGAATGAAGTCATCCTTCACTCTTCCCTCATCCTCAACAGCGCACCCCAAATTAATTTCAGTTTTTATATCTGAAATGTTTACAGTTAGTCCACAGTCCCTCCATTCTTATTTCAAGAATTTTTAAAATATATATACTCAAACTTGTATCTTGACTATTAGAATGCCTCCACAGTTTATCTCTTTGTCTCTAATCTAGATCTTCAATACATCTTGCACAACAGTAATCAAATAGTAATCAACCTAAACACAAATGTAAATAAGTACATTTCATGGCTAAAATGCTTTATACCAATGCATTGTAATAATTCATTGGTTAAAAGGATATACTCTGAAGTAAAATAACTTAAATTTAAGCGACAGCTTTGCCACTCTTGGATTTTACTTAATTCTTTATGTTCTTATGCCCTAGTTTCCTGTCTATAAAATAGGAATAATAACAGTAAGTTTTAAAGGTTTACTTCAATGATAAGATGATATGATGCATATAAAGATCTTAAGTGCTCAGAACACATCAAAGTTTTATAAATGCCAATTTGTAATATCATTATTATTCTTTTTCCTTTGAATTCTTTAGGTACTTCAATCATAATATATTATTATTGTTGTTGTTACTGTTTCCAGTACTTCGCACAATTCTGAGAACATAGCGTTTCTTGGATAAAACTTGGTTGGCCCATGGGTGCCTGGATAGCTCAGTGGGTTAAGCGCTTGACTCTTCATATTGGCTCAGATCACGATCTCAGGGTCCTGGGATAAAGCCCTGTGTGGTGCTCCCCACTCAGCAGGGAGTCTGCTTGAGATTCTCTCTCTCCCTTCCCATACTCTCCCTATGCATGCTCTCTCTCTCTAAAGTAAATAAATAAATCTTAAAAAAAAAAAAAAAAAACTTGGTTGGCCAATGAATAAGCTTATAGTTACCTTTTATTAATATTTGTATTCACTAATTTCTAGAAATAAAATAATGGAACGAGTACTGCAGAATTTAGAATTTATTGGAGTGGTATAATGAATAGGAATCCTTTGCTCTCCCTAAAATCACTTGCTTTCTTAGATGTTTTGTGTATCTATTCATAGGCTTAGTCCTTCTTTCCCTGCTACAAAGCTACAACCCAACCAGCATACACCCCTGGGGGCATCACAGGAAAATATGTCAGAGTGGAAATGTTGGACATTTTTTTTTCAAAAGTAATTGAATGACTGAACCTAGATAGCCACAAACCATTCTGGAAGAAGTTTCAGGAACTTTGGGGGAAAAAAATTAGCTAGACACTATTTAGAGGACAGCAAACAGGATTAAGGAATTATATGGATATTTTGTTCTAGAAAGATGGGAACTGGAATTCTTTCATTTTGAATAACAAGTTAAAGAGTGAGTTCTAGATTATTTTCTTCTTCCAAGAGGACAGAAGAAAAATGATAGTTTAGCATGATTGATTTGCTGAGTGACAGATATTACAGAATTTATTTTTAATATATCCCTGACTAACATTGTTATAATTCTTCCTTTAATAATAGATTGTGTATGTGAATTTCAGAGAGAGAATCTAACTGTGATAGACCAATTAGGAAAGCAAACAATAAATAAAAATATATAAAATAAAACAAGAAAAAGCTGTACATCTCCAATATACACGAAGGTATATGTATACCATTTACTGAGTAATACCATCTTTATTCCGGTTATATAAATGACAATGAAGAAGTTATTTTATTTTGTTCCAGTTAATTTTGTTTCACAAAAATCACCTCAGACAGTGGTAAAAATCCCCGAAGAATTCTCAATTTATCCCAGAAAATAAATGGTTTCATTCCTTTAATATATTGTAGGTGATTGAAAGTCTATAATAGGTCATATTTTTATTGAAGGCTCACACCACGAGGCATACATTTTACAAGACAAAATGTCATTTTGATGTCACTCACGTGTGCATTCAAATACATTTTACGGCCACACTATTTTTTAAAACAAAAGAGCTTTGGTCATTCCTGCAAGTGTGTGTATGTATGTCCTGATAACATCAAATTAGGGGAAGTATTTGTAATCTGTCCTGGGAAGTTGCCTGGCAACAACGTTAGACTCAATTGTATTGCAGGGCACAATATATGCCCATGTTTAGATTGCTATTTATCTTCATTATAACTAAGTAATTTGAGTTGTCAACTCTCTTGTGGCTATTGGATATCTGTTAACTATACATTTAATGCTTGACTAGACTGATTTTCCAAAAAGAAAAAAAAAGCAGCTATAAATTTCCGTGTTGGGTTTAAACCTTATGGCAGACATAAGGCTACAATATGTCTTCATCTTCTTGGAACAACATTGTCTTTCTACCAAATGTGTACTAAATGGACCTTACAGAGAAGTGAGGGGTATGATTTATTCACAGATTCATATGGGATAAACAGTTTTATGACACTGAATCAAATTTCACCTGAGGGGATTGTTGAAACAAACCAAACTGATTAAACTTAAAAAAAAAAAACAAAAACAAAGGCAATATCCAACTCTAGTAACCTCCACTTTAAAATGACATTAATCCTACTGAACCCAAAGGATTATGCATTTTTAAGCAAATAAAAACTTCAACCAAACTTTCTTTTCTTTCTCACAAATACTGAACTCTACATGCACAATATTCTCATAAAAGTGTTTTTAGAACAGATAAGAATGGTGAAATATGGTGTAATTATTTCCTCTTTGTACCCACTAGTTACATCCTAACAGCAGGTATAATCTTAAGTGGCATCTTCCATTATAATTTGATATATAATACCGAATATTATAATACTGATAAAAGGCATTTTACTATATACCCTACAAGAATATTTTTAATGAAGATATTAAATTTTACCACTTTTTTTGGAAAGATTTTATTTTTTGACAGAGAGAGAGACAGCGAGAGAGGGAACACAAGCAAGGGGGAACGGGAGAGGGAGAAGCAGGCTTCCCCTGGAGCAGGGAGCCCGATGCTGGGCTGGATCCCAGGACCCTGGGATCATGACCTGAGCTGAAGGCAGACGCTTAATGACTGAGCCACCCAGGCGCCCCACCACATATTTTTAAAAAAGAGTATTAAGTAAATGAGAACTAAATTTGTTCTTTATACATAACATGTTCTTAAAGATAATACAATTGTTAGGAAATATATGAATAAAATGCAAATCCTATTTTTAACCATGTTTGCAAGTTGAATATATCATAAAGACAAAGGCAATTACTTTTACTTAAATAAATAGAGCATTTTCCTAATTTTGCATAATAATGGATGATTTTGTTTTTACATCCAATAAAAATACATAGCATTTATTTACAAATTTAAACACTGATTCATTGGCCATTACTGAAATATAAAGTGTCAAAAGTATGTTATGGTAAATGACTTTTATGAAATAATGATAATAGTTTGTAAAACTTTAGTTTGCTTTGGAATAAACTCCATTAAATTTTACAAAAAATGTTTCCAGGAAGATTTTCCTAACCAAAGATATGATGTAGATTGTTTTTATGTCTGAGTTTTCAATTAAGAAAGACAAATAAAAGCATAATTAAACTGTCATACACTTATATACGTGTTTTGCCTCTTCTCAGATAATAATGGTAAATAAGATGTTTGTTCTGCTATCTGTTAAATATCAGTTATTTCTTTTTCACAATGAACATGTTTTGTTATATAAGGGAAGACAATATTTTTACTAAGAATAGTAAAATTTTTAGTCATTTTCTGCTATTATTTAAACATGTAGCCTAAAATTAAGCATTTATTTTCAGAAAACATATTTCTTTTGCATTATAATTAAAAGTAGATGATTTGTGAAGCCTAGGAAAACTTAAGATTTCATTCATTTGAATAAAATATCAGAGCAGGTCAAGTCTTATGCTAATGGTTTAAATTGACATAATTCTGAATTCTACTCCACCTAAACTATAACCACAAGAAATGTTTCACTATTTTTGTTCATTCCCTGACATTCTGGGTATCTTGATTTAGTATTTGGAGTTTGGTGAAGTGGTGATGGTTGAGAACTAACATTTACTAAATGACTATTGTGAATTTGATGCCATTGAGGGCCCTTGATATCACCAAAGCATTTAATATTTTACTGATTATAAGGGGCTGACAAAAATATCTCCATTTTAGAGATAAAGGAATAGATGTTGATTAGTGAATCACAGAGGTATTTAAACAGAGCATGGTGCATTGTTTAAAAGCCTGTGAACTGGGCCTTTGCTGTACTGTTCTCTTTGCCAGAAAAACACTTGTGCTAAAAGCTCTTATTTGATTTTTCACTTCCTACTCTTTTGGATAGGATTTTGGTTGCTCTATTTAAAAATCCCCTCATATTTAAAAAATTCTGACCAGTCTCTGCTGGAAGTTTTGTCAAAGTCTGAGTTCAATTGGGGTCCCTTCAACTATGTCAGCTTTTATAGTGAACTACTTTCTGGAAGACTCTAAAGTGCTATTTTTTTTTTCAGTTCTCAGCTTCTGATGTACCTTTTTTTAACATTAAAAATTTTATTTTGAGAAAACTGTAGAATCACATGGAGTTACACAGTAATACAGAGAGATCTCATGTACTATTTACCAAATGGTAACATCTAGCAAAACTATAGGACAGTATCACAACCAGAATATTGACATTGATACAGTGAAGATACTGAACATTTTCCATCACCTCAAGAATCCTTCTTGTTGCCTTTTATAGCCAAATCCACTTCCCTCCTATCCCCACTCTGCTTTTAATGTCTGACAACCACTAATCACTTCTTATATCTATAATTTTGTCATTTCAAGAATGTTATATAAATTGAATAATACAGAATGTATCCATTTGAATTTGGCTTTTTTTTTTTTCACTTAATATTTAACTCCCTAAAGATTCAACAAGGTTTTCATGTCATCAGTATTCATTCCTTTTTATTGCTGAGTAGTAGTCCATGTTATAGATGGACCATAGTTTTTTCACTCATTTATAGTTATCTGGTTAAACAGATTTTTGTTTTGTTTTGTTTTGTTTGGTGCAAAATGGTGGTTTATTAAAGCCAGTACTCCTGGGCAGGAAGAGCTGCTGCATCGGGGTTGGGAGGGGTGGCTCATTATATACTATGGGGTTGGGGGAGATGAGGAAAAGGGAGGTTTCAAAAGGATTTTCATATGTTAAAGAAGACTCACAGGATACCGAGGCCTTGCCATTGTCATGTTAAGCTTGTTTTTCCCTCTAGCAAGACATTAACATGAAGGTAGTTTGGAACTTTCTGGAGTAACATTACATTCTGACCCCTTCAAGTATCTGTTAATGGGCTGCAGGTTATAAGGGCACTTTAATTATATCTACATTCCCTTCTGGAAGCTAGGCCATTGATAGAAGAAATCTGATTAAACTGTTATGAATAAACAGTTTATATAACAGTGACACAAATATTCATGTACAGTTTGTTTTTTGTTGTTGTTGTTGTTGTTTATAAACATAGGTCTTTATTTCTCTGAGCAAATGCCTAAGAATTCAATTGCTGGGTTGTATGTAGTTACACGTCTAGTTTCTAAAGAAACTGCCACACTTATATCTAGAGTGACCTTATCTTTTTATATTCCCACCAACAACGTATGAATGACCAGTTTTACTGTATTCTTGCTAGCATTTGATTCTGTCACTAATTTTTATTTTAGCCATTTCGATAGGTATGTGGTAATTTAATTTGCATTTCTCTAATTGCTAATGATATTGAACATCTTTTCATGTATTTATTTACCATTTGTATATAACCTTCAATAAAATGTTTCTTCATGTCTTTGGTTTATGTTCTAATTTGATTGTTTATTTCTTGGTTTTACTGCTGAGTTTTGAAAGTTCTTTAAATTTTTTAGATACAGTCCCTATGTGGTTTGCAAGTATTTCCTCTCACTTTCGAATTTGTCTTCTCATCCTCTTAATAGGTAATATCAGGGAACAAAAACTTTGAGTGAAATCCAATTTATCATTATTTGTTTTTATGGTTTATCCTTTAGATAGCAAATCTGACAACTTTTTACCTAACTTTAGATCCCAGATATTTTCACCTATATTTTATTTTTCCAAACGTTTAGTTTTATATTTCACATTCAAGTCTGCAATCCTTTTCTTTTCTTTTCTTTTCTTTCTTTCTTTCTTTTTTTTTTTGACCTATATATGCATAATTGTTCTAGCACCATTTGTTGAAAAGCAATCATTCCTTCACTGAGTTGTTTGTGAACTTTGTCAAAAACTAGCTGGATATGTCTGTATGAATTATTTCTGGGCTTTCTGTTCTGTTCTATCAATTTATGTATCTATCCCTCTGCCAATACCACAGCTTTGATTACAGTAGCTATATATTAAAACTTGAAATCAGGGAACTGATTTTGCCAACTTAATTATTTTTTTTCAAAATTGTTTTAGGCATTCTGACCCTTGCTTTACCATATCAATTTTAGAATAATATTGTCTACATATATATGTAAATGTTTCTGAGATCTTGGTAAAAATTGCATTAAACCCGTTTATCAATGTGGGAGAATTGGAATCTTCACTATGTTAAGCCAGTCAGGCCATAAACACAGTAGGTCTCTCCATTTTTTAGATATGCTTTTACTTCTTTCAATAGTGTTATATAGTTATTGTATAAGTTCTGTGCATACCCTTTTACACTAACACCTAAATATTTCTCTTTTTTTTATTATTATGTTATGTTAATCACCATACATTACATCATTAGTTTTTGATGTGTTCCATGATTCATTGTTTGCGTATAATACCCAGTGCTCCATGCATAACGTGCCCTCCTTAATACCCATCACCAGGCTAACCCATCCACCCACCCCCCCTCCCCTCTAGAACCCTCAGTTTGTTTCTCAGAGTCCATAGTCTCTCATGGTTCGTCTTGCCCTCCGATTTCCCCCACTTCATTTTCTTTTTTGAGCAATTGTAAGTGGTATTGTTCGTTTTATTAAAGACAAAATTTTCTTTCTTTTTTTTTTAGAGAAGTTTAAAGTTCACAACAAAATTGAGTGGAAGGTACAGAGATTTTCTATAAATCTACTGTCTTTACATATGCATAGCCTCCTCCATTATCAATGCTATTGTATCTTTAATTTTGGTGTCCATATGTTCATTGCTAGTACATAAAAATACAATTTATTTCTCTGTGTTTATCATGTGTCATGTGACTATTTTGAACTTACCTTTTAGTTCTAGGACTATTTTGTAGATTTCTTGGGATTTTTCTACATAAGACAATAACAGGAATAGGTTTATTTCATCATTTATTTGCTTGCTAATAAGCATAAGATAGATGGGATTGGCTTGGTCCATGGGCTGCTTTTTGAGCTTTTAATCAGTGACCCATCATTCAGGCACATATCCATGTCCATCCAAGAGACATGGCTATGAGGCAACAGCAACTGGAGAAAGCAGTAAAGATCAAGATGATTTAAAACAGGATTTCAGAGGCAAAGTCACTGAGTTATCTTTTGATTTTATTGAGCCATTTCTTTATTCCACACATATATATTAATATATGCAATGTGCTAAGTACTGTGCTAGTAGCTGGGGACATTTTTCTGTTCTCCATGAAATTCCTCTGTATTTTTAAACATTTCAAAAGAATATGGCAAGGGCTATAATGGGTAAGACAAAAGTAATAGTGGGAGTTTTGATACTACTAAGGCAAATAGTGTATTAAAAGATTAATGAGTACAAAACCAATGTAAAAATACAGTATACAGGGCGCCTGGGTGGCTCAGTTGGTTAAGTGACTGCCTTCGGCTCAGGTCATGATCCTGGAGTCCCGGGATCGAGTTCCGCATCGGGCTCCCTGCTCGGCAGGGAGTCTGCTTCTCCCTCTCCTGCTCCCCCCTCTTGTGCTCTTTCTCTCTCTCAAATAAATAAATAAAATCTTTAAAATAAAGATTTAAAAATAAAGATTTAAAATAAAATCTTTAAAAAAAATACAGTTCCTGAGGATTCTTATTCACTATTTCTGAATGAGGCTTTGAAATGCAGAGATTTTGGTAGTTTTTATACAAGTGGTTTTCAAAAAAGTACTTTGAAAAATGCTTCTGTAGAGTAGGTTGATGAGTACTTGGAACATCTGCATTTAAAAAAAAAAAAAAAAGAGGACAGGGAAGACTAGCCAGAAATGATACAAAATAAGTAGGCAAAGATATTGCTGGAAAACCACAGAATGCAGTGTCACAGAGCTATTTTTATTATAACACTTCAGGCTGGTATCAGTCACTACAGATGTACTTTAATCTTTTTCATGAATGGAGACAATTCTAGTTTCGTTTGCTCTAAAGGGATAATGAATTATATAAAAGTAAAATATGTAGCACAACGTTCTAGACATTGGATTTTTGTCTCTCTGCCCCATCTGCCACTTCCTACTCCGCACTCTACCTCACTGCTCTGAAATACATACCTTTGCTTTTTGTTGTTGTTGTTTTTGAGAAAAAGATACAGATAAAACATAGATGAAATTCTTCCAGTTGAAATGTGAGTGGCCAAAGGATCCAGTGGGCATTCAGATAATTGCCAACAGAGTTAACTCCCTGCTGGTGGTCAAATGCAATAACTGTTCCGTCTAGACTAAAGATACTCTATGTTGGCTTATTAAATTTAAATTAAAAAAAATACCATTAAAAAAGCTATGGTGGGAGAGCAGTCTTTTAAGATGTGTGGAACTTGATAATCTTAATATCTTTTATGCTACGAAATTATTTGATTCTAAGGATTTATTTTTTTAAAAGATTTTTATTTATTTGACAGAGAGAGACACAGCATGAGAGGGAACACAAGCAGGGGGTGTGGGAGAGGGAGAAGCAGGTTCCCCGCGGAGCAGGGAGCCCTATGCGGGGCTCGATCCCAGGACCCTGGGATCATGACCTGAGCCTAAGGCAGACGCTGAACGACTGAGCCACCCAGGCGCCCCTAAGGATTTATTTATATAAGTGAATAATTATAAATGAATAGGTTTTTAGTCAAAGGTTCTCAATTTGCCAATACCTAAGAATCTTCTGTAATGCTTTTAAACAGTGTGCTAAAGACGTGCTTCACTCCAGAACAATAAGTTAGAATTTTTGAAATGGGACCTAGGAATCAATATATTAAAGTATGTCCCAAATGACTATAACATGCATCCAGTTTTTAGGTCCATTAGCTGAATATAAATGTTTAAAGTTCACTCTTACTTTTTTACTCATCTTACATTTTACTCTTCATTTTACTTTATAAAATGTTTATAGAATTCACAATATTATTGTTTAATACTTGTTATTATCTGGAGGAAATATTCAATAGAAAAAGCTAGCAAAAGAAACAAATAAACACAACCCAATAATATTTACTTTACATTTAAATGTGGGCTAAGAAAATTTGTAGAGAGGAAATTATACTAACTATATAAAAGTTTCCAGCTTAGGGCGCCTGGGTGGCTCAGTTGGTTAAGCGATTGCCTTCGGCTCAGGTCATGATCCCGGAGTTCTGGGATCGAGTCCCACACCGGGCTCCCGGCTCAGCGGGGAGCCTGCTTCTCCCTCTGACCCTATCCCCTCTCATGCTGTTTTTCTCTCTCTCTCTCTCTCAAATAAATAAATAAAATTAAAAAAAAAATTTAAAAAAAAGTTTCCAGCTTAGAAAACGTAAAATTATGATTGGGCTATAATTCAACATAATATTTTTTTATAGCATTTTTATTAACTATATATTCATGACACTAATTTAATTATTTTTGTGCAACTCTGAGACATATTAACATACTCTGCAAGCATGTAATAAATACATCACTACCGACAAGCACACATACATGAAACAGATGGGTCTTTGTTGTGAAGGCGCTCACTTTAAAACTATGTTGTACATTTCAAAGGAAAGAAAATCAAGGACTTATTATGGTATTATAGTTACTGTGCACTGAATTGCAAATCCAAAAGGCCACTGCACTTTTAAAATGTAAAAGCTCAGTGTTACACATCAAAAATCCTCTTTGGTTGACTATGCATAACGAAGTGCAAATTTTTTTGGAGGCACTTCCCTTGAATGTAGTTTTGGACCTAAGCTTAATAATTCAGCTCAGCTCTCTTTTACTTATTGGGCAGAATGCAATTCGTAGTTGCATAGAGTAGTTTCCATTTTGCTATGCTTATTTAAAAGCATGATTTTAAAAATGTACTCAATGCACATTATCTATTAAAACATTTTCCTTATTGTTGATTTATAAACTGGCCCCTATAAAGGAGTTTATAGAAAGAGGCAGGCCACTTCAGATTGGTAGATGGCAGTTTTAAGAAGCAAAGGAACTTACATATGGAGCTCCTATTGGGTGGCTAAGAGATGAGTAGATCTCTGTGTCCACCTGCCAAATCTTAAAAGTGTATATTGAGGTCTTAACTGGGTTCAGTCATGTATACAATCCAGATAGTCTCAAGACCACATCATTATCTCAAGACTATGTCCTTGAGACAGCTTCTTGGGGTGGGGAAGACAAACAGAATGCACATCCCAAGAAAGAGCAGGGGATGAAGAGCCTCTGGTTGCCTAGGTCCAGCTCATAGTTCTTCTTAATGACTTCCCCCAATATTTTACCCCTTGTGACTGGCTTTCACAATCTCATATGCCCCCCTCTTCCACAATGTGCCTTGAGTGGGCAGCAGAAGGTTTCACTAGATGGATGTGGCTCCTTTGGAGGCTATCTGGCTCCTTTGGAGGTAGGTGCCACAGCAACAATACAGGCACATGTAAGAGAAAACACAGATGAAGACAATGATTCTCAAAACTGGTGACAATTTTTTCCACCAAGATTCCCATGATCCAAATAACTGATTTATTAACTCCCCTGGACTGGGTGTTGGATTACCCAGGGCATTCACTTATATCTTTATTGTGATTTAATTAAAATAACATATTAACAGACTCATTAGGTGTGAACACACAGCATTTTGTTTGGATAATGGCATATGTGCTTCCTTGCAAAACAGTAATAATGTCCTTGGCCACTCTATTTTGGAGGCTAGTTTTTCTCATTAGAGATATTCCAGTGCTCATTAAGGAGGAGTTTTGTTGCCTATCATTTAAGTCTTTCTGGGTGAATTTAATAAGGGCTTCTATGCGTGCTGTTGTCCTCTAGGCCAATGGAAGAAACAAATATGGTGGCCAAATGATCATATCATGAAAAACAGAATATTCCCACCTGGGGCTTGAGGAGAGGGAGATTGGCAGCTTTAGGAACTTGACCTGGTTGTACAAAGCATACATGTTGGCTAGGGACAGCAGCACTGTCAAGTGTGAGATGGACTGGGGGCAGGATACACTAGACCAGGACCCCCACCTTTCCCCCTCTTTCAGTGGTGCGTGTTCAAGCCCAGGCACAGTGCATTTCAACAAGTTCAGCTTGTAGCAGGACAATGGGATCCCAGCGGAGACTGAGTAGCTCCCCCTCCTCCAGAGGTATAAAGTAACTTCTCCATCCTGGCAGGATGTTCCAACGCAAATTCCAGCAGATAATTTCTTTCCCAGGTCCTAATGAGGCTTGGTATTCTCAGCTGCATAGCACATGAGTCCATGGTGAGAGTGAGGGCAGTGGCTGTTTTCTATGATTTCCATACCTTTTCAGTATTGGGTGCCTTGGCAGGAGTCTTTGGTCAGACACATGGGGCAATAGGCCCTAAAGGTTGATCACTCAAATGTGTTAAATCTTGGAGCAGTAGTTTAGGACACCCAGACAGGGCAATTTTAGTTGTTAGTAATATAATCTGCTGCTTTAATATTCTATTTTTTTTTTTTTCCTTTCTATTAACCCAGGTGTTTGAAGGTTAAAGGAAAGATGGAACCTCCACTAAATGTCATGTTCTTTTGCCCAGTCTTACATATCATGACCTTGGGAATGTGACTTCTGATTACTGTCTAGTCAATGAGGCTACCTATACATGGTACTCAGCTTCTCTAACCCCCTAATGGTGGTAGCCTACTTCATATGGTTACAGGGGACACTTTGATTTAGGCTAGCTACAATGTCCACATAAACCGGGGCATATTTAGAACTCTCACTTGGAGGGAGAAGGCTAATATTTGCCACTCCCTCACCAGTTTGGAATTCTGGTGGAGGACCTCAAACTCCTTTGGCAGTTGCCTTGGGCATTGTTTAGAACACGTAGGACACACTGCTACTGCATTAACCATGTCAGTATTTTTTTAAGGGCAATCTGGCATCTTTGGCAACAGGCCATCCTACCTGGGGACAATGATGATCACTCTGCACCCAATCTGCTCTAACTACTGAAGTTCAGTTGCCAGGGTTTTGTATTGAGCTAGGATATCAGCTTTGTGATTGCCAGGGCTTGTCAGTGTTTGTGCTGGGACATGGAAGACAGTGAGAACAGCCTCAGGCTCTTGCAGGTGAACCCAACTGCCGCCCCCACAACATGTCCTGACCCCACAAGGGCCCATTTGCGATCATCCACCCTTTGGCTTCCCATCGTCCAAGCCATAAGGTTAATCCCTTTAGAACAGCCCAATGGTCAGTAAAAAGGGTTAATGGTCAGGACTCAGGAGTGATCATCAGCCAAACTGCTCTGAGTTTATCCCACAGCTGCACTTGCTGCCACGTGAGAGGCTCTCCTTGGAGGAGCACTGTAGACCCTGCTAGAAGCTGTTGCACTAAGGGGTAGATCAGGTTTCTCTCTCCCTTGCTTGGCTGGGACCATACTAGGGGTACTCTCTCCTTTTTTTGTCTCTGCTACAGAGATCTGCCTGATCCAAATCTTCCAGACACATATAACTCAGATGCTTAGAAGATGCCCAGAGCTTTAATTTGCTTCAGTAGTATTTTTGTTTTCTCAAAGATAGCTTACTGTTTTGATCCCCAATTTCATAGTGCTTTATTTTTACCAAATGCTATAAAGGATGAAGAGACTCTGCTAGATGGGGAATAAAAATCCTCAAAAACATCAAAATCCCTATAAAAACTTAGATTTATTTCACATGTTAAGAGGTTGATAAGGCTTGCATATTAATAATCATAGCTTCTGAGACAATGCATGTCCTACCTGACAAAATGATTCCCCAAACTCTACAGTAGTGCCTGGGCCTTGAATTTTCTATGGGTGTTGTCCCTCTGCTCTCCCTTGCAGATGATCCTACAAAGTCTGCAGAGTGTCCTACATCAGAGGCAAGCTTTTACATGTTAACATTATATCATCAATATTATAGGCCCGTTTTACTGATGGGAAAAACAGGAACAGGTTTCAGATTACCATCCCACGACATATGGTGGGACTGTGCAGGTAACCTTGGGGAAGCACTTGAAAGGCTCATTGTTATTCCTCCCACATGGCAGCAAATTGATCTTAGTTATCAGAAACCTATACTTGCCCGTCTTTTTTATGAATCTCCACAAAGATGAAGCACTTTCATAGGAACACTTTCGAAAAACCATCAGAATAAAACAATGACTATCTATACATGACAAAAGATTTAAAAATGACCATAGTTCAAGATTTGAAGAGAGTTCATTATAACATAATTGACAAGGGAACTTGGTTATTTTCATGACACACATTTTAAGACTATGACTGATAATACTGTACAAGGCCATATTAGATTTTTAGGAATTTTGTGTAAATATACCCTAAAGAAAGTTTAGTATCTTTGCTTACTTGACAATGCTTCCCATGCAACTTAACATTCCAAATAAGCCTAATTAGTTCAACATCTTTTCTTCCTTTTTTTTCTTTAAGATTTATTTATTTATTTGAGAAAGAAAGAGAGCATGCAAGGGGGTGGAGGCGCAGAGAGAGAGGGAGAGAGAGAATCTCAAGCAGACTTCCCACTGAGCACAAAGCCCAATGTGGGGCTCCATCTCATGACCCTGAGATCATGACCTGAGCCAAAATCAAGAGTCGAACACTTACCCTACTGAGCCACCCAGGCGCCCCAACATTTTTTTTTCATGAGAGAAAATATGTTCCAGGACCCCTCTGGAAAATCTCAAAGTTAGTTCAAAGGCAACAAGACTTCATTAGACTTTGATATTTTGGAAGTTTGTCAAAAATATCAAAAAGTTTAAAACACTGGATTAAATAGGATCATAAGTCAATATGAGACAATGTTTAGTTATCCATTTAACCAAAGTGACAATTAAAGACTTCAAAGGCAAATACAGAAAGTTACATAGTTGTAAAATACTTAGCTCTTTTAATAGAGAAGACTAAGTTTCCTTACATAATAAAAGACCTGATAAAAACAACATGAAGAACAGGAAATTATTTTGATAAAATACAAAATCTTTTTTTTGCAGGCAGATTATATAAAAGATAAAGAAAGACCTTCATAATCCCATCAAGAACAGACCAATAGTGAAGAAAAATTTGTCCTTTTAGCAGATGAGAAAAGAATAAGTTTCAGTGTTATATAAGCACACTTTGATATTAAGCTTATTTGTTTAGGCCAGTTAAATAGAGCTGTCTGCAAAATAATTTCAGCAATACCTTCCAGAGGTAGAAAAATATCACATATACATAATATGTATCCAATAACATATATAAACATACAGACAAACATAAACAGAGACCCCATAGCTTTTATTCCAAAACTTTAGCCATGAATTCGATACCACTCGCAAGACTAAAGCTTTGTGGTGCAAGGGAGCTTCCATAGCATTCTATATTTTAAAAAGCCTGCCTTCTCCTCTTTTCCTTTAGTCTCTGTAGATAGTGTCTTTAATATCTCCTGGGGTGTTTACGCTCCAAAGACATGATAAGATTTGCAACTTCAAGGGAAAGAACGCAAGACTTCTCCTAGGAGTTTTGGGGTGTATTTTTTATTATCAGAAGTCTAAGGTAACTGCTATTTAAAATTTTCCTTTGTATTGGGGGTTAGACAGCATGGGGCATTTCATCCATTTCATTGTGGATCATAACATCCTCCTTTCATTCTCTTTACCTTTTCAGGGATTTTATCTCCTAGCATCCTAATTAGGCTTTGTCATAAGTGGTATAAGTATGAATAAGTATAAATAAAAAGTGGTATATAAGTATAAATAAAAATAAACCATAAACTTAATCTGAGGTGGCTGTGTCCTCCTAGTTTTGCAAAATGGCATACTAAAGTCTCCAACTTATTATCTAACTCTTCCAACTGGTCAGCTAGCCCCGAATCTAGCAAAGTAGTGAACAAATGCATGCCCTTTTCCAATCTCAGCTCTTCTTCCAACTTTTTAACTTGAGCTCCAGCCTCTAGCTGGGCATCAGTGACCAGCTGAACTGCCCACAGTAGAGGCCAGCCCACTGCAGTACCTGCTCATTCTCCTTCTTTGCCACAATGTGTTATACTTGGTTCCTAAAACAAGCATATTAAAGCAGCCAGTGTTTTCAAGGCATCCCGATATGCAAGTGATGATCCACAGGCATCTGACATACAGGCCACTCCTCCCCACACAGAGGTTGATGGAGACTCAAGATTTCTCCTGGGGGTGCGTCTTTCCCAAGGCTAGCAAAATTCCAAGGCTTATCCTGAGAACCCCTCCCTACATAGAATTATATGGCCAACTTGGGGTTTCTTCCAAGGATGCCTCTTTCCTAATGTCCTAATTCTTTGGTCCCTGGTTGGCTAACCAATTGTTGGTTGGTAAACTTTAGAATGACTTAACAATAGCTAAACAATATTCACATATTTTATTTCCAACTACCAAATTAACCCAAGATATTGTATCATCATGCCTTGAAGAACAAATGACAGAGACTCTGATGGATAGTATTTAATCTTTGTAGCTATGTATTTTTTGTTAACTGAGAAATATGAAGGTGTGCATTCCCAGAGTTGATTCAATGGCTTTCCTTTCTTCTCTATCATTTTGTTCCTTTTTTTTTTTTTTTTAATCATGTTGGTGACCTGATCATCATATGGTTGCTGCTCAACTCCAACTACTATAATCTGTAAGGAGAATGTACAAAACGATGAGGAGGAGTACCGGAGGAAAGATGAGCTCTCTTCACTGGACAACCTCTTTATATCAGGGAGGAAAATCACTACAACAGACTTCATTTTATGTTTTATGTGGCCTGAACTGGATAACATACCCATCCGTACACTCATTCCTGGCACGTGAGACAAGACCACCATGATTAGTTAAGCCAGGGTTCCAGTTGGCAACACTGGCATTTTGGATGAGGCAAATCTTTGTAGTGTAGGACTGTCCCATGATCCCTAAGCACTAAAAGCCTGTGGCTAATCATCATGACAGACAACATCACTCTTCATACTTCCTGGAGGAATAGCACTGCCATCTGTTGAGAACCAGTAATTAGAACATCCACGATTCATCCTCACAGGCCACATATGTTGCCAAGAGAATATATTCAGGTTTTGTTTAGCATAGGAAAAAGGAAGATTGGTCTTGGGTGGATGACCAACAGTTTCTGCCCTACTTCTGGAAGGAAATAAGTTAGGGATTTGACTATATCATGTTTACTTATGTATTTCCACTTTTATAGATAACATAGAAAAAAAAGTGCTGTAGGCCTGACTTCTGTTGCTAATTGTATTTTATTGAGGAAATCGCTTCATCTCTCTAAACTTCAGTTTTCTCAACTCTGAAATGATGGTTTTGGACTGCATGATCTCTTACATTGCTTTTAATCATAAAGAACCACAAGTGTTTGTTGTTGTTTTGTTTTGTTTTTGTTTGTTTTTGGCTGCAGGCATCGTGGATAGGATATATGGTGTTTGAGAGGTGATGTATTTAATAATTTAGAGTTTATCTATGAGATTCTGTAGTTTTCCACAAAAGGACACTTGGCAAACCAATCTGAAGAGTAAACATTTATTTATCCATTTGTACCAAACAAATTTAGAATACACCTACCACAAAATTGTAATTATAAGAAAAACAAAGTTAAGTAAGAGGTTTTTTTTAAACTAACGTTCAAAAAGCTGGAAAGATAGCAATGTTTTGCCTGGAAAAACCGACCTTCTAAGCTCTGTTAAATTTATGTGTTTGTGTGTATATATTAAAATACTACACAATAGCAGTAAAACTGTTTTAAAAATTTAAATGATCTATGTATCAAATTCTGGTAATATTTGGATTGTTGATAATATGACTATTTATGTTATACAAAATGTTTTCCCAACAATGATAATTTTCTTCCAACAATTATCGTAGGAAAAAGAAATTTTGTCAGCAGGCAAAACTTCATTCAATCCTTTACTCACATATTTATCAATCAAACGTTTACTGAATATTACTTAAAATTACTGTGAACAATTTGGTATCCCAACATCCACTGTTTTGCAAGTCGAACTCCTATGCACCCTTCAAAACTCAGGTAAAGTATCACTTGCTCTAAAAGACTTTCCTCACTACCTTGTATTGATTAAATATTCTTCTTTGTGATTTTTTATTGCACTTTGTGCCTCTAAGACTTTTAGGGTACTTACCACTTACTGAAATCACCTAATTACTGGATCTTGGTATCTCCAGTACCAACACTGTGCCTGTCACATGGTTAAAAATTTCCCAATAGTCATAAAAATAAGCTTATCATTTAGGTACATATGATTTAATCATTATCACAATCTTATAAGGCAGGGTATTACTACCTGAATTTTATTGGTAAGAAAATCAGGTTATAAAGAGGACAAATAATTTATTCATTACACACTGCCATTATGTAGCAGAAGTCAGAGTCCAAATCAGCTTTGATCCACAGCTTTATAGACAATAACTTTTATTTTAATTCAAGTATAGTTAATATACAATGTTATGTTAGTTTTAGGTGTACAATATATTGATTCAACAATTCTGTACATTACTCAGTGCTCACTATGATAAGTGTATTCTTAATCCCCATCACCTATTTCACCTTCCTTTACCACCCGTTTGGTAAACACCTGTTCTCCATAGTTAAGAGTCTGTTTTTTGGTTTGTCTCTTTTTTTTTTCTTTCTTCATTTGTTTTATTTCTTAAGTCCCACATATGGGTGAAATCATATGATATTTGTCTTTCTCCAACTGACCTATTTCACTTAGTATTATACTCTCTAAGTCCATTCATGTTGTTGCAAATGGCAAGGTTTCATTCTTTTTTGTGGCTGAGAAATATTCCATTGTATATATACCACATCTTCTTTATCCACTCATCAATTGACGGACACTTGGGCTGCTTCCATAATTTGGCTACTGTAAATAATGCTGCAATAAACATAGGGATACATATGTCTTTTGAAATTAGTGTTTTTGTATTTTATGGGTAAATACCCAGTAGTGGAATTCCTGAATCATATGGTAATTCTATTTTAATTTTTTGAGGAAGCTCCCTGCTGTTCTCCACAATGGCTGTACCAGTTTGCATTCCCACCAATAGTGCATGAGGGTTCCTTTTTCCACATCCTTGCCAGCACTTGTTTCTTATGTTTTTGATTTTAGCCATATTGAATCAAGGTCTGAGGTGGTAGCTCCCTGTGGTTTTGATTTGCATCTTTCTGATGTTAAGTGATGTTGAGCATCTTTTCATGTATCAGTTGGCCATCTGTCTTCTTTGGAGAAATGTCCATGACTT
The DNA here is from genome assembly GCF_011800145.1 of Mirounga leonina. Lineage (NCBI taxonomy): Eukaryota > Metazoa > Chordata > Mammalia > Carnivora > Phocidae > Mirounga > Mirounga leonina. The sequence goes on from NW_023270739.1 coordinate 29,433,939, forward strand.
CTGCACACTTTTAATTGTATTATTTTGCTTTTTTGGCATTGAGTTGTATAAGTTCTTTATATGTTTTGGATACTAACCCATTATTGGATATGTCATTTGCAAATATCTTCTCCCATTCAGTAGGTTGTCTTAATTTTATTGATTATTTCCTTTGCTGTACAGAGCTTTTTATTTTGCTGTAGTCCCAATTATTTATTTTTGCTTTTATTTCCCTTGCCTTAGAGATATATCTAGAAAAATGTTGCTATAGCCATTGTCAGAGAAATTAATGCCTGTGCTCTCTTCTAGGATTTTTATGATTTCAAGTCTCACATTTAGGTCCTCAATCCATTTTGAGTTTATTTTTGTGTTCAACGTAAGAAGTGGTCCAGTTTCATTCTTTTGCATGGAACTATCCAGTTTTCCCAAAACAATTTGTTGAAGAGACAGTCTTTTTCCAATTGCATAGTCTTGCCTTCTTTGTTGAAGATTAATTGACCATATAATTGTGAGTTTATTTCTGGGCTCTATTCTCCTCTATTCATCTATGTGTCTATTTTTGTGCCAGTACCATTACTGTTTTGATTACTACAGCTATATAGTATATCTTGAAATCCAGGATTACCTCCAGTTTTGTTTTTGTTTTTCAAGATTGCTTTGGCTATTTGGGGTCTTTCGTGGTTCTACACAGATTTTAAGATTATTTGTTCTAGTTCTGTGAAAACTGCTGTTGGTATTTTGGTAGGGGTTACATTAAATCTGTAGATTGCTTCCAGTAGTGTGGACATTTTAACAGTATTTGCTTTTCCAATCCATGAGCATGGAATATCTTTTTATTTGTTTGTGTAATCTTCAATTTCTGTCATCAGTGTTTTATAGTTTTCAGAGTACAGGTCTTTCATCTCCTTGGACAGATGCCAATTTTTGATTGAATAAAATAAGCTATGAACTTGCTTAATAAATATTACCATTGGACCTTATCAGCCATACACATAACTTCTTCTCATCCAGAAATCAATGATATTTCTTCCTCTTGAAAAAGACTAGCATATTTATATATCGCCCATTATTGCTCTGTACATTCACTACTTTTTTCACATTCTGATTATCCTGTTAAAGCAGCAAGAAACCCTTGGCACAATTGTTGTCCTGAGTTCCATGCTCAGTACTAATAAGATAAGCAGCAGTGTTTTACTCTAAAAATCAAAGTTTACTGGTGGTTTCACACATTTTAGAATTTCTTTCTCCAGAACTGGTATATTTTCAGGATGTAGTTATTTCACCCTCTTCAGCTGCCCTTCATAGTATCCAAAAAGGCTCTTAGATAAACCTGAAAACTGAGGACTACCCTTGCTGACAGTCACACAAATGAAAGAGATTTTTGTAGCAAAAATCAAATTTTGAATACCTAGCCCATAAAATGAGAAAGAAGAAAAAAATTAAGTCATTCAGTATCTCCACATTCTGTAACTTTTTAAATCCTTTCTGGATGGGGCGCCTAGGTGTCTCAGTTGGTTAAGCGTCTGGCTTTGGCTCAGGTCATGATCCCAGGGTCCTTTGATTGAGCCCTGCATTGTGCTCCCTCCTCAGTGGGGAGTCTGTTTCTCCCTCTCCCTCTGTCTGCCGCTCCCCTGCTTGTGCTGTCTCTCCCTCTATCAAATAAATAAATAAAGTCTTTTTTTTTTTAAATCCTTTCTGGAAAATAGGATGTTTATTTATAAAAGGAAAAAAAAGTAGTTTCATGTGGTTAATACATGGAGAGTATGGGGGTCATAGAATCTGAAGAACTGGGATCAAGTCTTGGTTATATCATATGAAAGTTCTGTGTCTCTGGGTCTGGTGTTAGTCTTCTTGAGCCTCAGTTTCTCATATGATGTTCTAATCCCTTGTCCTAAAACTATTTTTTGTTACTTATAAGATTTTAAAGGTGCAGAACTGAGTTCATTTATCTATCAATTAAAAAAAAAAACACTTATAAAGAAAAGGTTGTGAATATTGGTCCCAAATTCATTTTGGACATCTTTATCAGGCAGTGATTCAAATTTTGTGTTAGAAACTGGAACCCAAAATGTTTGCTATTTCTGTATACATGTAATTTTAAGCATGCCCTCAAATGCATAATCCTTTGCAGACTTGATAAACATATATTATTATCTTATTTAGAAGTGTTAAATGAATTTTATATATAATAATATGAAATATTTCTGCTGTTGTTTTTTTATTTCCCATAAATATTTGCCCAGATTAGAGTACAATTACTGACTCACTACCCAATAATAAAATATGAAATAGCAGACCTCAGACATATGAATTTAATCTGTTAAAAATAAATTTAACTTCAAAAATATAATAGTTTTTAATAATAATATTCCATAAAGTCATATGTGTATTTGTGAGCTTTACAGTAATACTGCATTAAAAAACAAACTTTTCAAATTCTAGCTAACCATAAAACTCACAAATCCTTGAGTGGTACTGCTGGATTCTGCTGGAATCACTGTAGTGATTCCACTTCAGGCTATGGCTCAACTAAGCACGGTTTTGAGATCTCAGTTGTGTCCAAGTCAGCTTCAGGAGTCTCAATCTGGAGCCAGGCTGAATAAAGCTATTAATGGAGTTCATGCTCTCTCACAGAAGATCATAGGAAGACATAAGCAAATCAAATTGTACAAGCACATTTAAGACTTTTATGCTCTCACATTTTTCTTGTGGCCAAAGCAATTCATGTGGCCACACCCAAAGTCATCATTTTGGGGAAATACACTGTACCTCAGGAGATAGAAAAGAAAAACTGAACATTTGTTAAACAATAACTCAACTTATCACATAAAACATTGATTTGGAGATGATATATAATTTTGACAGCTGTGTTGTAGGAGAAAATAACTCCTCAGTATTAGACATAACAAGTTGTAAAACATAATAATTTGATACTTAGACTCAGTAGTTTCAATGAGGTTCACATATAACTAATGAGTACTTTCCATATACTGCAAGGAGAAAATAAATCTGTATTTAGGAATGAAGCCAAGGAGTTTATCAATCATCAAGTTGCACTGACAGGCAGCATGGTTCAATGGAAAGATCTCTTAATTGGGAGGTAGTTCTTATTTAATTTCTAGTATCTCCTTCTCTGATAAATCTAGGTAGCCCATGTGTAAAGTAATTTTTATGATTTGATATCTCAGAGCTGCTTTAAAAATTATATTCTTACTTTAAAATATTGTTTCAATGCCACCAATATTACTTTTCATATGAAAAGAAAGAGTCCTGATGAGCTAGCTTCTCATTCCAAATCTTTACAAAAATATATACAAAATGAAGTAATTGTTCTCATCTTAGAAATCATAGTGCATTTCTTTTCCTAGGAGGATGATAAAATTAAAAATTATACAGTAGGTATTGGTTTCTTTATCACATTTATATTTTCTTTCCAAAATATATATTCAAATCTAATTAAATACAAACTCATAAAGCTTTGTGAAAAGCTTCTGATTTTTTTCTTCCTGATTGAATGAGAACTCTAGTATTTTAATAACATATTATCATTACAGTCTTCCTGGTGCATTTATAAAAATGCTTTGCAGGAATCATTCAAGATAGATGGCTTGAATATTTATATTACTGAAGGAGAAAGAAATTTCAGCAGCCGTGTCTGAATTATAAGCATCTATTCTGTCTTGCACGTAAGTGTCTGAGCATTAATATCTTGAAACTACACTCTTACTGAATTTCATAATACTAGTTCATGTTCCTCCTTCATAAAACAATAGGGCATTTTGTCATAGTGCCTTTATGATATACACATTCATCAAATTATGATTAGCTAAGGTCAAGCTTGCAGCTACAAATAACATCCACAGTATTTGATAAATAATGCAATAAAATATCATTAACTGCTCAATGTAATGGATGATCTACTTTTTTCCCCTTCTGTTGCTCAGCTATAATCTTTAAGGCTGCAGAAGTCATGCTACAGCTCCAGTAATAATGGGCTTGTTATTGAATCCATTAACTTAATATTTTCCCATTTTATTGCACATTCTAGATAAAATAACCAATTGACAACATTTATAAATAATGTCATTGAACATTCGTTAAATAGATTTTTACTATGCTTCCTTCCTCTTTATGTGTAGCTCATGGATTTATTTATAAACAAATAATTGTAAATGCATAATATAAATAAGTAAATAAATAACGTAAACATAGATTATTTCCACAATTGCTTGAACTAAAAAGTCAACATAATGTGTTTATAAATATTATATATTTAATTCTAAATGGATAATAATAGTATAGATATTACACATATGTGAGTGTGTGTGTATCCATATGGATATACAGATGGTTTGCAGTAATAGTAAGGAAAAGGAGGATGCCCTGAATATTAACTTGTGTGAATCTTGAAGTCAGAAGGTGCATAATCATTATCTCTGGGGTGATTAGCACTAGAAAGTAAGTAAGCAGTAAAATTTTTATTGCTATAAACACAAGATCATTTGGAAATTCACCAAGACTTAAAAGGATTATTTCAGACAATTATTTACATTTTGTATTTGCAGTTTGTTAGAAGAGAGAGAAACTCATTACAGTGCCTGAAATATTGACACTAGATATATAATATTCATAAAATTGTATCAATATTTAAGCCAATTTATATAAATGAGGAATAAAAATGACAAATTATATCCATGCAACTTGCTTAAAATTTTACTCATTTGGTAGCTTAGACTTCTCAGAGGAAAGTTATTTAAAGTGATATGTTTTATTAGTTAGCTATGCAAGCACAATAGCTAAATTGAACATTTTTGCCTACATTTGTGCTGTGTAGTTAAAAGGTCAAATAGAAAAAGAGACAATTTCTTGGATTGTATATATAATGATGTCATTCAATTTTTAGTAAGTTTTACTTAGGTTCACTGAGATCTTTTAATCATTATCAACTCTGTTCTCTCCTGATCCTTTTTCCACTGAGAGTAATAGTCCAAAATACTACATGAATTGAGTTTAAGCAATTTCTTACCATTTTTTGCCTTTGTTCACCACATGGAACAAACTTAGAAATAAGCAAAATCAATGTAATTGCAAAGGAGACAAAAAAAGCTATGCATACAATTCTGTTTTACAATGCGTACATGAGCTAATCTTTCAAAATCAAATGTTTTGCTGGGGTGGTGAAGTCCTGAGTATGAACAGAGACTTCCTACACAGGGTCAGGGAAGCTCATTCCTCAGTGAGTGCTATCTATTATGCGCCAGTTATTAGGAGCATGAGGATGAAAGTCAGGTCCCATTTCTTCAGGAATCCTGCATAGTTGAAAGAAGTAGGCAAATGAAGTACTCCTTCTAGCTAGCCACTGTTTTGTTTGCCACTGCATCCCCTGCACTCCCTAGAGTTAACACAGCACCTTGTGCATAGTTGATTCTCCAAAATGAGTATTGATGGATAAGAGTGATGGTGTTGTTAGTACCAGATTAAGAAGGAACACATAGATACACATCTAGGCCACAACTGGAAGACAGGAAATGATACCGTGAGGAGATGCCATCTGGATTTAATTTTCAGCAATGTGGAAGAATTAGCCAGATGAATGAAGGGACCTGAGTGAGACCAGTGTCAGTAGAGAGCACACGGCTTACAGGCAGGAGGAGTAACAGGTAGGTGATCAGGCCCAATCCCATAAAGTTGGTGGTGCAAATTCAGTAATGTCCTATGGCTGGAGTGGACTAGGCTAGTGGTGAGTAGTGAGATGCGACTGGCAAGATGTGAAAGCTCCAGTCATGAAAGGCCACACATGCTGTGCATGAGCCATTAGATTTTACCTCAAAGAAAATGAAGAGTCATTGAAAGACATTAAGCAAGAGTTTCAGGCTAATATTCTCTTTTTATAAAATTAATCTATCCCATTGGAAAGGAGGAGTTGAATTAGGAAACTAGTTAGAAGTCTATTGCATTAATTGTGGTGTGACATGAACAGAGCTTGCAATAAGAGATGAGTATGCAGACAGATTTGAAAGTTATAATTTAAAGGTGGTAGGAATTGGATTTACTCACAAGAAAACATTTTCATATGAAAGAGGCCCAAATGAACTGAAATGCATATATTATTTTGTTTATTATTATTATTACATCTCATTCTTGTTTTATGTCATCATGCCAGTAACCAATTAAAAATTATGCAACTCTGCCAGATCCATTGTTGCAGCAAATGTTTATTGAGCACCTATTGTGTATTTTAAGTAGCAATGCACAATTTTCAAAATATCTTTTTCTTACTAGGCATGGAAAAGACTAGTGTGGGAATTTCTAGGCAAAAGACACAGGGGTTAGGAGAAATTAAGCAGATCAGAAATTGGTAGAAATTGACTCTATAAATCAACCATTTAAAAGAAAACAGACTCCTAAGTGGAGCCATTGACAGGTGCATATACTGACATGAGAGCTGGAGAGCGGGTTATTAGAAGCTTCAAGCAGAGGCCATATGAAAAGGAAGTAGCAGCTGTAAATTTACAGAGGCTAAGATTCTATCCCACCCAGAGCACTGGACATTAAATAGGAAGCCTAGTTGTACGTTAATCTGGTTAACATGGCTCACATCTTGTTTATGTTGATACAGAAAGGAAATGAGAATATGTAGATATTTTGTTATGCTTCAGTATAAATTGGTAAAGGAGAACAAGTAATTCTTATCCTCTCAAAGGCAGAATATTTTCACAATTTATATTTAATTTCTTGCTCTATCACATACATGGTTGTAAATTTGGGCAAGATATTTGATCTCCTTTAAGCCTCTTCATAAAATAATAATGATAGGGTCTACCTTATTTTGTGCTCATGAGGATTAAATAAAATACTACATATAATTGGCTTAGCACAGTATCTAGTATCACCTTTAGGTTTAGTCTCATCATGATTTTTTATCCATTTACTATTTCAGGTACTGAAGAGACAGCCCTGATTAAAACACAAAATCCATACCCTCAGGGAACTTACCTTCTTTGAATGAAACCATCATGGGTATTACCTGATTTTAGTGTATATTGGACTAAATATTCCAAAAGTCTTCTTCCTCTTTGTGTCTGACATGGTAGCAGTATTCCAATGTATATAGAATGATTACTAGGCAGTAATGCCTCAAAACAGCAGAGATCTATTCTCTCTGTTAAGCATTATTAAGAGAGTGAACCTTTTTAACTAAGAGAAAGGGAAGCTAGATATAAAAGCATTCCAAAAAATTGGTGAATGTCTTCAATTTCTTGTCATTTGTAGTTTCCAATATCAGTGAAACCTCTGTAGAAGCTCTATTTCTTAGTGTTTTTTACTGTACAGGAAGAATGTACATTGTGATATAGATCAAAAATTATTAAGCAGAGCAGACTTAATATATTCCAGTGTTACAGCACATTAGGCAATGTTATCACAGAAAAGGAAGAAAACGAATCATGTAAGAAATAATTTTATTAGGCCTACCCATTTCTAGTCTTTAGCCGATTCAATAATATCTAGGACACCAGCAAATTTAGAAGTCATTGAGTAAAAGGTTAGAAAAATATTTGACTGTACTATACCGCTCCTACACAATACTCACTGTGAGTCCCCACAAATTTTTTCCATGCAATGACTCGCTCAATTGTTTATGAATTTACCTTGAGATGTTAAAGGAGTATGTTTAACTAGGACCCCTTATGCGAAATCTGGAAAAAAATGTAGTTCTGGATTAGAGAATGGCAGAATGGGAAAAGATACAGTTATCAGAGATTAAACTATTGAAAATTGCTGTAGGATTGAACAAGCTTTAAATCATGATGGTTGAAAGTACATTTTTAATTAGTTTTCACCTATTTTAAAAGAAAATGTGGTTTATATATACAATGGAGTATTACTCAGCCATCAGAAAGAATGAATACCTACTATTTACATAGGACTGGCAAAGTAAGACTGAAATCTGTAGGGCAGCTAACAGGAAGGGCAGGCTGGACCTTCTGGGCACCAACTGAAGCTGCTGTTCACAAGTAGAACACCCACCATTTGCATCGACATGGATGGAACTGGAGGATATTATGCTAAGTGAAATAAGTCAATCAGAGAAAGACAATTATCATATGGTTTCACTCATATGTGAAATATAAGAAGTAGTGCAGAGGATCATAAGGGAAGGGAGGGAAAACTGAATGGGAAGAAATCAGAGAAGGAGACAAACCATGAGAGGCTCTTAACCCTGGGAAACAAACTGAGGGCTGCTGAAGGGGAGGTGGGTGGGTGGATGGAGTAACCGGGTGATGGGCATTAAGGAGGGCATGTGATGTGATGAGCACTGGGTGAGCACTGGGTGTTATACACAACTAATGAATCTTTGAACACTGCGTCTGAAACTAATGTTGTACTCTATGTTGGCTAATTGAATTTAAATTAAAATACATACATACATACATACATACATACATAAAACCAGATGAAGCCCATATTTTTATATAGGGAGCCCCTAGAATGCTTAAATCAAAGTTCTTTTTTATTCCCTCATTCACTCAGCAAATATTTATTGAATGTTTAGTAGGTGCCATGTATCATTCTAAGCAATCTTATATTTGAGTCATGGAATAACTGCTGGCATTATTTATTATCATTGCAACTTAAAATGTTGGGGGGCAGAAGTTTCTTGAGGTAAACATATACATATCTAAAAACAGAAAATTATTTTTATTGTACCTTTTAACAAAAAGGATTATACATCCATTGTAGAAAAATCCGAAAACACAGGTCAAAGAACAGATTAAATAAACAGATTAAACATTCATTCAGCCAGCACATAGTACATCATTAATTTTTGATGTAGTGTTCAACGATTCATTAGTCGCGTCCAACACCCAGTGTTCATTACACCCTTCTGTAACCCTTAGTTTGATTCCCAGAGTCCAGAGTCTCTCATGGTTTGTCTCTCTCTCTGATTTCTTCCCATTCAGTTTTCCCTCCTTTCCCCTGATATCAGTGTCACCACTTTAGGGTTATATTCTCTCCAATTTTTCTATCTCTGCCTCTCCATCTCTATATATTTATGTGTGTATATGCAATTATTATAATTGCCTTCTCTTAACCTTTATGGTAATTTTATTATGATTATTAGCTATCCGTATTATATATGAGTGTTTATATGAGTATATTTAATTTCATTTGTAATTCAGTAACTTCTAAAATGGAATTTGAGGTTGTTTAACTATAAATATAACTATTCCACCACTTAAACTGCCTATTTGTTGAGCATCTACAATATGCAAGCTGGTATGTTGGGTATTATAAATCTAGTGACAAAAGAAAAACTCTGTAGTAAAGAGAAGGCAGAGGGAAAAGCAATCATAAGAAATTGTGGTTGATACAAGCTATTGTAACTGAAAGCAAAATTATCAGAAATACATGGCAAGTCAGTGCTTATCAGATATATATAATTAAATGCAGCACTCCATTGTCTAATTCTTTTGTTTTGGATTGCTACTATATAAGGAATTACCAGAGCTAAATATATAATACTTTATTTAGATTTGGACTGTCAATCCATAGAAGCTTTTAGAACAGAAATATTTCTTATTCTTTCAGTAGATGGACTGCATAATTTATCATTTCTCTAGTAATGTCCTAACAAGAAACTGCCATTGTTTCTCATCTGTACCCTGTATGAAATATGTAACAGTAGAATGATATGATTTTAAAGTATTAGTTTTGTTCAAGATTAATTGCTTTTTTTCCTTTAATAAGAAGTAGGAGACATTATAGGATTAAGATACTCCAGGGTCTGTTTTATTGATCCACTAATACATGATTTGGGTGGTTAAAGCACTTAGCCTTTAGGTTTGCAGCTTATAATGTACCCTAGGCATGAATAAATGGAATAATAAAATGTCCCCTGGAGTGTCTTGATGTCATATTAAAAATAATAAAACACACGAACTGATATATTCTGAATTCAAATAAAGAAAAGGTTAGCTATGCAAACATTCAGTACCCTGAATTGAATTAAATTGATACTTTGTAAAAGCCTAATAATATGGTTACTATACATAAAATATTATTCTACTCAGTGTATATTGTTAAATTTGTTTTCTAAAAATCATTTAATGGACTGAAAAAAAAAATCTTGATTAACTTTGAAGGACCCAAGGCAAATGTTGAATATTTAAGCTCAGAGGTATCGTACAGGAACATTCTTAACATCTCTGCTTTCAAAAATAACATTTCTTTCATGATTTATTGTATTATTTAACTTCTAGGTCTTGTTCTCAACTCTGGGTTAATTTATTTCTATTTAATTCACTTTAAAATGTATTGTATACTTTCAATATGACAAGAAAAGAACTATGCCAAGTACTGAGGATTCAAAGATGAATAAAGTGCATTCCCCACCTTTAAATATTCAGTCTAGAAGTGAAAACAGCATATAAGTAATTTTATACAAAGAGAAAAGTGCTATAATTCAGAGTCCTGTCTACTTCTGCCTTTGGGATAGAGAGGGAAGCTTTACAAATGAAGACACATTAAAAAGATAAATAAAGACAGGATTTGAAAGTAAGGTGAAAGGCTGTGGAAGAGCTAATGAGGTGAATCACCATCACATTGTGAGGGGTGTTCTATGACCTGTGCAGTTTTGGATTTCTCCCTGAAGGCAATAGAAGGCTACCAAATGCTTTTGTTGTTCTATTTATTTGTTTTATTTTATTTTATTTATTTTTTTTGCAAGGGAATCATAAGAGCAAATTTATCTTTTGGAAAGATCCCTCTAGCAGCAGTATGGAAGATTGATTGTCCTGGAGTGAGGTAATTACCAAAGTTTAAGTGAGAGATGGTGAGGGACTAAAAGAGTGGGAAGGAGATGAAGAGCAAGATTTGAGGAAAATGTCTGAGTTAAAGTGTTTTCCTTCCCAATGCATACTTGCAGATAGCATGTCTTAGTGACTAATAAGATCTAGGAATGTTGGGAGTCAAGGGCAGGAAGAAAAGAAGACTTTTGGAATATTTAGTCCTCTTTACCTGGAGCAATAACTAATACTAGCCGAAGGGGAGTAAGTGCCTTTTGTAATTTTATTAATCTTGCAAGTCTCAGTGTAAATTTTTTTCCTGCAGGAAATATTTCCTAAGTCAGCTGGTCTAATATCCCAATTTCTGTCTCTCTCTCTGTCTCTCTAGTTATATATACAGTTGACCCTTTGTTCTGAACAATAGATTCACAACAGCCTTGTTTTGGTTTCAAAAAGGAAAGAAAACTTTATCATTATTATAGAAACTAATAGAAACAGAAGAAGAAAGGGATCTACACATCGATGAAGGTAATAGTAGGCAAGAAATGAGAATAAGGCAAAGTTACATCAAAGTTACATCCAACCCCATTAGCTGAGGAAGCCCCATGGAAACAGCCAGGCTGGAGTCCCGACTGAGAGGCCTGGACATAGTGTCCTCCTCTTCAGGTGGGACTTCCCAGCTGAGCATCTCCATAAGGGCCATATTTATAGCGTAAAAAACAGGGTTTAAAATTAAACGTTTGTTTACCTACATGCAGTTTGGAGCCAGCTGCTTTTCTATGTTATCATGCTTTTACATTTTCAAGGAGCCTGGGCTATGTGTGTCTGTCTTCCCTGCTGGATTCCATTCTGGGGAGCCAGCTCAGCCTGGAGCAGGAGGGGATGTGAGGCAAGATTTGTAGCTCTTGGTATCCAGAACAGAAGGCCAGTTCTGACCTGGAGGCCAGATAATATATTTTAAATAACCAGGCTCTCGAGGTTATTTACATTGCATGAGTCTCACAAACAACATTTCTTAACCTGCTTGTGTATGTGCTAGTCCAGCTGGTCAGCTATACAGGACAAATCACAGAAAACATCTATCCATATAGAACACCCTTGAACAACATGAGTTTGAACTGCACAGATCCACTTATATGCAGATTTTTTCAATAAATATATTGGAAAATTTTTATTTTGTAAATAAATATGGATTTCTTTTTCATATTATCCTTTCATCTTGATGTCTAGTGTTTATAATACGTATAACATCTACAGCGTTTTGTATCACAGAAGACAATATTGATGTGGGTACTGACAGACGATTCGCTTTGTAAAAATGTAAATTTACACTATTGATAAATGCAATGCAGTACTGTAAATGTATCTTCTTTTCCTTATGATTATCCTAATAACATTTTATTTTCTCTTGCTTACTTTATTGTAAGAATACACCATATAATACACGTAACATACAAAATATGTGTTAATTAACTCTTAGTTATCAGTAAGCCTTCTGGTCAACGGTAGGCTATCAGTAGTTAAGTTTTCCAGGAGTCAAAATTATACAGATTTTTAACTGTGTGGGGATTGTTGTTCAAGGGTCAACTATCAACTATAAATATATAGTTGCTATATATATTGCATAATTTTGTGAAATCATTTCGATGTGCTATTGAAAATGACTCTGCTGTCCCCCGATAAAGTAGTAAACTTCGAGAAGGCAGGATCCTGTCTTGTTTATCTTAGTATTTCTAAGGCTTAGCATGATGAATGTTATAGGGCATTGCCAATACTATTGAAATAAATGTACCTGGAGAATTAGGCATGCATGTTAACTCAGAGAAATTTTGGAGATTAAATAGGCCGAAACAATAAAAACCAAAACAATACAAGACAAAAATAAATACTGAGGAACAGTAGAGCTACTTTATTGAGTGATAAGAGGTCGTTCATAGACATTTTGCCCTCAGTACTCTATGCTGCTTCCACAGTGGTCTTTCAACTCTGTAAATCTAGTCAGGTTATTTCCTATATTAGTACCCATTTATACTTCTCTATTACTTTCCAAAGGAGATTCAACTCCATTAGTAAAGAAACAAAGTCATTCAAGATCCAGTAACTGCTTACATCTGGAAGCTCATTGAAACTCATCACTAGCCAAGTTCTCACATACAGCATATGGTTCAATTATACCAAAATGCTTGCATTTTTCTTACACATCATGTTTACTCACTCCTTGTTATTTTATACGTGTTGCTTCCTCAAGTTAAAAATTTCTTTTTATCTGTCAAGTTTCAGTGCCAGTATCATCCCCTAGTGGAAGACTTCCCTGTCATTCTCTGTCTAAATGAGATATTCTGCCTTTCCTTCCCATAGTGTATCTTTATTCTACCATCTAGTACACTATGTCATTACCTCCTCACTTTTGACTGTGAAGTGCATCTCATTCCTAGCTCAGTAAATGTTACAAGTTGGCACTCAATAATCATTTTTGAATGAACAGGAAATTAAGTTTCTTGTTGATGCCCCAATTCTACTGCTTTCCTATAAAGCAGTTATTTGTACATTATGTACACCAATCTTGTTTTCTCAAACAGAATTAGGAAACACAAAAGAATAGTACAGAAAAAAAAATTGAGTTAGATTAAAAAATTAGAAAAGGAAAGGGGTTCCTGAGTGGCCTAGTCAGTTAAGCATCTGACTTTTGATCTCAGCTCAGGTCTTGATCACAGAGTTGTGAGTTGAGCCCAGCATCAGGCTCCACCCTGGGCATGGAACCTACTTAAAAAAAAAAATAAATATATAAAAAAATATATATATAAAAAAATATATATATATATATAATAAAATATATTTCAACGACCACGGAAGAGAGGCTAGGAAGCCGATGGACTCTGAGAAACAAACTGAGGGTTCTAGAGGGGAGGGGGGTGGGAGGATGGGTTAGTCTGGTGATGGGTATTAAAAAGGGCATGTTCTGCATGGAGCACTGGGTGTTATACACAAACAATGAATCATGGGACACTAAAAAAAAGAATTGCATTTTAGGAATAAAGAGAAAAAACAATTGAACCCCAAGGTAACTAGAAAAAAAAAATAGAAAAGAAAGAAAAAGCTATGAAGTAGGATCCAGAATGATAAATATTAGCAATGTTGTCCAACTGAGATCAGATAAATAGTACTAAAGCTGTGTTTACAAAGTTAAAAAACATCATAAAAGAATCTAACAAAGAATCTATTGAAGATAAAAAGAAGCAGTTAATTAAAATTAACAGCATTTTGTATTTATACTTCAAACCAGCAAAACAAAAACAAAAACAATACATTGTGGAAGATAGAACTGCTGAAATGCATAAAACATTCTACTTTATATTTTGCAACATTGTTGGAAAGGATGACATGTAACTTGACTTTATTTTGTGTAAGGTGAATTATAAAGAAGCATGGAAATAATCAGCTTTTTTCTTTTTAAAGATTTTATTTATTTTTTATTTATTTATTTGACACACAGAGAGAGACAGCTAGAGAGGGAACACAAGCAGGGGGAGTGGGAGAGGGAGAAGCAGGCTCCCGGCTGAGCAGGGAGCCCGATGTGGGCCTCGATCCCAGGATCCTGGGATCGTGACATGAGCCAAAGGCAGACGCTTAACGACTGAGCCACCCAGGCACCCCAGAAATAATCAGCTTTTAATTGCAGCAGAGAGGAGTAGCTTGGTCTCAGAACCTATGTAATTCTTGTCCTAGCAACATGATGCTCTGATTCAATGTGGACTTCTCACTGTTGCCACAAACACTTGAAAATATTGGATAAGCTGTCATAAACTAAATAATAAATGCATAATTGAGTGCAAAAGAAGTAATGAAAAGGAAATCCCCAGGAGGCACAAGCAGAGAAGGAACTTGGGGCTAGAGCAGTAACCTTTTGAGCTGATATAGTTGCAGCTTGTAGCCAGGTTTGATACCAGAATTAGATATACACATTTAATGGCTGTGAGTTCTATAGAGAGATCTGGTTTTTAGCAGATATTGGAAATTTTTGCTCTTTCTGTCACTCCCTCTCTGGAAAAGGTTAATTAATATTATCAAAATATCAAACTTTTAAAGAACCCATGTGTGGTTCCACTGATTTTGTATATTGTTTATCTGCTCTTAATTTCAGTGGTTTTAAAGCCATTTATCTTATTGAAACTTATTTATTATCAATTTACTAAATTTCTCTTTATTGAAACTTTATCAAAACTTGAAACTTACCTTTATTATTTTATTTTCTGCTTGTGTTGAGTTTTATTTCTCTTTTTTTTCTAGTTTCTTAATGTGGAAACTTAGATTATTGATTTGATGTATCTTCTCTAATATAAGCATCCAACTTTATAATCGTCCCTCTAAATTCTGCTTTACTGCATCTCACAAATTTTGATTTGTTGCATTTTCCTTTTAATGTAGTTTAAAATACCAATTTATCTTGAGACATCTTCTTGACCTATAGGTTATTTCCAAGTATGTAGTTTAATTTCTAAATATTTTAGACATGTTTCTGTTATGTATTTTCTAGATTAACTCTATGAGATGAGAACATACTTTATATATTTTCAATTCTTCTAAATTTGTTAATGTTTGGGCTTTTTTTGTTTTAATCCAAGGTAAAATCTATCTTGATAAATGTTCCATGTATACTTGAGAATGATGTGTATTCTGTTGTTGAGTGTGGTTTTAAGTTAGATGATATTATATTGATCAGGTCTTCAATATACTTGCTTATTTTCTGTGTATTTGTTCTATTTATTTATATTCATGGGAGTATTAAAGTTTCCAGGTAAAATTGTAAACTTTTCTATTTCTCTTTCAGTTCTATCAGTATTTTTTTTTCTTTTCTTCATGAATGTAGAGCAATCTATTTTAGGTTTATTTACTTTAGTGTTGCTATTCCTTCTTGAAGAATTGTTTTTTGTTTGTTTGTTTTTATGTAATTTGTTTTTGCCAGTGGAAAATTCTGAAATCTACTTAATCTGATATTAGCTTTCTTTTGATTACTCCAGCTTTCTTTTGATTGCTGCTATCGTTTTTTAAAACTTCTTTATATAATTATGTTTAAGGTGTGTTTCCTGAAGAGTACCTTGCTGAATCTTGTTTTGTTGTTCTTGTTTTATTTTAATAAAATCTGACAATAAGAATTAAGTCTTCTTAATTGGTGGGTTTAGCCATTTACATTTAATGTAATTATTGATATGGTTGGATTTAGCTACATCTTATTATTAGATTTCTGTTTATCATCTCTGCTTTTTTTCTTTCTTTGATTTTGTTCTTCTATTGTCACTTTTATGTCCTTTTTTAAGATTATATGAATATTTTTAGTAATCCACTTTAATTTATTTTTCTGCTTTCAACTACATTTCTTAATATGTTTGAGTGAGGTTGCCCTAGGAATTACAATATATAAACACAACTTTTCACTATCTACATAGAATTAATGTCTTATTACTTCAAATACAAAGTATATACCTTGCCACCATATAGGTCCCTTTATGTAACATTTAATATGTATTTTATATACATACTTTAAAAATCTCCTGGCCTTTTTTTTTTTTCAATGCATACACATTTTAAAGAACTTAGTATCAAAATATAATGTTTCATTTGCCCACTTATTTATCATTGCTGTTTTATCATCCTCAAAGTTCTAGATTTTTTTTGTTATCACTTTCCTTCTGTTTAAAGAATTTTCTTTAACATTTCTTTGAGAGCAAGTCTAATAGCAAAATATTCTGCTGGTTTTCTCTAACCTGAGAATGTCTTTATTCTGCCTTTCTTCTTAAAGGATATTTTTACTATATATAGAAACATGTGTTATCTATTATTTTCTTTTGACTCTTTAAAAAATGTTATTAATCTGTGTTCTCATCTTATGTAATATATAATTTTTCTCTACCTGCCTATGGGTTATTATTTTTATCTTCAGTTTTCAGCAGTTTGATTAAAGTATATGTCTGTATGTGGTTTTCTTTGAGTTTATTCTGCTTGGGATTTTCTGAATTTCTTAAATCTGTAAATAAAATGTTCTCTACCAAATCTGGAAAGTATTCAGCTTTTATTTCTTCAAACATTTTTTTCTTCATTAATCTTTTCCTCACTTTCTGGGACTCCAATGACACTTTGTGATATTGTGTCACAGTCCCAGTTTTTATATATATATATATTCAAACTTTATTCTCTCTGTTATTTAAATTAGATAATTTTTATTAGTCTACCTTCAAATTCTCTGATTCTCCCCTAAGTAATTTCATTTCCAGTGATTTTTTTATTTATGATATTATAATTGTTAGATACAGAATTTTCAATTGTGTCTTCTTTATAACTTCAATTTCTGACTTGAGAACTTGTACTTTTCCAATCATTTCAAGAGTTTTATTTTGTTCTTTTTTCTTTCATGGAAAAAAAGTTATAATAATTGCTTTATGCTTTTTATTGACAGTTACAAAACAGGTTGTTTTGTCTCCGAAGTCTTTGTCTCTAAGTGGATTTTTTCCTTGGGAGTTGTTGAGGTATGCCTAGTTCTTTCATATGTTGGTTAATCAAGGATTATATTCTGGATATTTTAAATCTTATGATGTGAAACTCTGGATCCTATTAAAATCCTATGGAAAATTTTGTTTTGTTTTTTTTGTTTTAGCTTGCAATCAACTTGGTTAGATTCAGGCTGAATGCTATGACCCAACTTCTATGCACTATAGTTCCAATATCATTATAGTAGATAAAGCCTTAGCCATTGTATTCTGGTCCATCCAACATGTCAACCAACCAGATGTTAATTTGCCACCAGTAAAGTCTTACTTTATATGAGAAGTCCTCAAAGCTTTTAATGTGTTGATTCAGGACAGTTCAATACATGTAAAATGTGGAGTAAGCCATGGAGTTCATGTACAGATTTAAAGAATTGCTTTTTCCAGGTTAATTCTCTTCATGATCACCCCATATTCTCTGAGTACCTCAATTTTGGCATTCTGATTATTATGCCAAGGTATTAGTGTCACTAATTTTGCAGTTTCTATAACTGGATCCAACTTGGGGCAAAATAACAACAAGAAAAAAAAAGGAGAAAAGAAAGGGGATTCCTCCCATACTTTTCATATGACAGGGGGCTCTTTCCTGTTTCTCTGTTAAAAGAACAGGATTTTTTCCTGAACGTTTTAGGTGCCTGCAAGTCCACTGATGCCACCACCACTGCTGTCACTGTCCACTGTCACCTCCATAGGAATGTAGCTTCATGACTGGGACTTGACTTGGGTCAGTTCTAAGAGCATAAAAACAGGAAATCCAAAACATGAGGATTTCCTCCTGTGTTCTTCATCCCATAATGGCCTCCTTCCCAGATTTCTGCACCGGAAAAAGAGGTTTTCTTTGAGCTTTTATTGTTTGCACTGCTACATAGTCTTAGGATTCAGACTCCTCTATAGTCTAGGCCAGAGATGGGAGAAAAAATGAAACAGAGAACCCATCCCTGTACAGGTCCTTCTTCTTTGAGTTTTGATTTTCAGGATATCTTATTCTACTTGCTATTATTTATTTTTTCAGAGGATGAAAATACTTGTTTATGTATTTTGCCTAGGATTTTAATTTTATTCAGTGGGAGGGATAGAGTGATATGTATTTAGCTTAGTGAATTCTAGAAGTCCTACCTTATATTTTAAAAGGATAATTAGTACTATCTATTGTTTGGAGAGTACACTGCAAAGGAGACAAGCATTGAAAGGGGGAGACCACTTAAGAGGTATTATATTAATCCAGGTGAGAGATGGTAGCTCAGTGGAAATAGTGGAAAGCAGTTCAATTCTGGATATATATCTAAGGTAAAACCAGAAGGGTTTCCGAAAAAATTGATATGGTGTGTGAGAGTAAGCTTTGAAAAAAAAAAAAAATGAGGAAGTTCACCTTTAACTTTGGCGCCTTATAGCAGACTGACAGATACAACAAAAAAGCTTGGGAAATGCTGGGCAAAAAATAAAAACAAGCAAAAAGGCGTTTATGAATGAGGGCAAGGTATGATGCCTCCCTATAATGGAATGCTATGTGATCATAAAAGAGAATGAAGAAGTTCAAATGTATACTGATATGGAAAGATTTCCAAGATATATTGTTAATTGGAAAAAACCAATCTGCAGTAAATTATGCATAATATGCTCTCATTGTGTAAAAAGAGGGAAATCATACATATAGGTTTTTGTTTGTATATGTAGGAAGAGAAAAGTGGCTGGCAGATGATAATGGAAGGGAGAATTATATTTTCCCATTGTGTGTTCTTTTGCCGTTGTTTGATTCATGTGGTTCGTTATTTACTCAAATTTAAATTAACTTTTAAAAAGGTGTCAAAGTTTTCTAGTCTCAAATTTATTCAACAGATATTCATCAAAAACATTCCATGTTTAAACCATTGTTTTAAACATTAGCGCATAAAAATTTGAATAAGACATAGAATTTACCTTTAAAAATTAAGTTGTGAGATATTTTTTTAACAGCTGTCTAGTTATAACAAAAGCTTAATAAAGCAAAGCAGCATATAACAAAGCTTAATAAAAGTAATTAATTGGTAAACTAATCATGATTTCAAATCAGTATCAGTAAGTGCTCATAGCTGTTTATTCCATGTACTATATAACTAAACACTCACTTCCTATTTATTTCTAATTTTCTACTTTTTAAATTTTTCCCATGATTTTTACATATTAATGATAAAAATAATAATGAAAAATAACAGACTTATCACAGTAATCCAATTATCCTAATGCAGCTATTTCATATTTTCTCAGGCCCCCTTTATTTTTTGACCATATAAATTAATAATTTCACTTTTTACTATAATGGTCTTGACATAATTTTTATATATTACATTAAATAGATATCTCTTGTAGCTAGTGTCATCACAGCTTTAATTTTAAGGACTAATTAAGTTGCTGTGCAATAATTTTACACTAGTCAGATATTCAGATTGTTTAAAACATTAGTCATTAAAATTAATATTAAAATAAATCTTGGAGCACCTGAATGGCTTGGCCAGTTCAGTGTCTGACTCGTGATTTCAGCTCAGGTCATGATCTCAGCATCGTAAGATTGAGCCCTGCACTGGGCTCTGCACTGGGCATGGAATCTGCCTAAGAGTCTCTCTCTCTCTCCTTTCCCTCAGTCCCTCCCCCCTGCTCATTCTCCCTCTTTCTCCCTCAAGAAAAGAAAAAAAAAAATCTCAGTGCACAAAGTTGTATTTTCTTTTGATTGATTTATTTCCTCAGAATTAATTACAGAAATGAAATTATTGAGTGAAAAATATATTTCATGAATCATGTGATTCATGAAATATACTTATATTTCCTGATAATTCTTCATAAACTGCTTTTCTAAATTATGTTACAGACAATAATGTTATGATGATGGGATTATGTGTTATTTCATTTTAATTTTAAATTTTCATTTATTTTGTCATAATTGAGAAATGTATTCAGCAATCTCTCATCTACTTTAGTTCTACTTTATGCAAGGTTTTATTGTTCTTGATTATTCTATACATCATTTCTGTACCACAGAAGTTTTTGATCAAATACATGTATATCATAGTCATCTTTTCTGGTTATTTAGATAAGTTAGAAACTGTCAAACAGGAAGAATATAGACATTATTAGAAATCATGGTTAAACAAAACATCTTATACTGCATGTACAAAAGAAAGAGAAGAATATGAGGCAAATTTGGCCTAGGTTTACAACTAAACAACTTCCAATATCTAGAAGCGCCCTTCCTTTCAACCCTCCCTGCTCCACCACTTCCAGGCCAGAGATCTGCTCAGGTGTGAATGTATTGTACTTGAAATAAATGCCATTTATTGCTGTATCTTGGGAAAGGGTTTAGGAAGTCACCTTGGTTGAATGTGAATATTTCACTTAACCATAAAAGTTAAGTTGGTTACCCAAAAACAACCCAAAATTTTCCACCAGAGGCATCCAACCTTTTATTTGTTTGTGAAATTAGTGTAAGGGCTTGGAGAAACAAGTCCAAAAACTACAGTCATAAAATCAAAGGATTTGTTGATTTGGATAGAGAAATCCTTGCTGCCAAATTCTTCTGAATATGCATAAGTATTCAACAAAACAAAATTATTAAAAAAAAAAAAAAAAGACCTTCTAGGAACAAATCCAAATGGTCTCCAGTAGAAGTAAAAACAAAGAAACATGGAAATAAACAACAACAAAAGTAACTAAATCACAGACTCCCTAAAGAGAGATCATATCAATTTATATTATCTCCAGAAATGTATGATTATGCAAGTTCTACGATAATCTTATGAAGATTAAATATAAAATATTTCACTCTATTATAAAAATGTATTAAAAGGTTATAGTTGAGTAGAAATACAGTGAGGTTTGCAAAGACTGAAACCCAGACTCAAATTACCTGAACCCCTTAATGAATTAAGATAATCTTCCCTACTTTAAAGTCCCACCAAAGGCTAAAATAAATCTCTTCTTCAGGAAGATAAAATCATGTAGAGTCTTTCCAATTTTCTATACACTATATCTGACAATTATGTATGAAAATATATCAGAGGCTCTTGTGTGTTAACTCACCATAAGATTCTGAAGGCATGGTGACCACATATCTATAATGTATAATGGAAATAAATGCAAGTAATAATACGTGTAGTTTCAAAAAATTGCTGATTGGGTTCTAACCAAATAATTTTAACAAATACCTTAGTTTAGTCAGTGCATATAGTTCCTCTTTAAATGAGTAATATAATAATAAAAATTATATAATACAAAAATCCAAGGAGTTGATCTTAATTATTTAAAAGACAATTTATTAATGGAGTCCAATTTTAATTTCACTGAGTTGAAGAGACAGTTGTGCCAAGATTTTTTAAGGTTGCCCAATACCAAAAAGTAAAAAGAAAGATAAAAGGCCTATATAAATAGACATCATTGTGATGTCTCTGAATCCCAAGAATGAATAGAAGATCCAAAAGTTTTCAAGGAAAAGAAACAAACAAAAAATACCTTCTACTGAAGAATTAGAATCGTACAGATAACTGCAACACTGGGTACATACAGTGAGGCAATGCCTTCAAAACTTTGAAATTCTATACACAGACAAGCTAGTCAAGTGCCAGGACCACATGAGAATAGCTTTAGGTAACAAAAATGCAAAAAAAAAAAAAAAATCACTTGTAAATAAACCCTTTTCTGAGGAAATTACTTAAATTTGTAATCTAGAAAAGCTAGGGTAAGATCCAAGGCAGAGAAATACATAGCTACAAGAAATAATGAAACTTTCTAAAGATTTAAGTGAAAAGAATCCAAGCTATGTAACAGACTTAGAAAAGAATTAGTTTAAGTTAAACCAGGCTCTATTGGACCCATGACCCAGGTCCAACCCAGTGGACCCCATTGCCAGTCTGTCCCCCAAAGACTCAGGACCAGGCTCACCCCTATGGATCAAGTCACAAGGCTTGCCCCCAGTGCCATGCTGGCCCCCAGTGCCAATCAAGCTCAAGGCCCAAACTGTCAACAAGAATATCATATCTGTAAGCTGCCCTTTAGAAATGAAGGCAAGATCAAGACTTTCCCCGACAAACAAAAGCTTAGGGACTTTATTACCACTAGACATACATCACAAGAAATGCTAAAAGGAATTCTTCAAGTTGAAAGAAAGGATGATATAGCAACAACATTAAATATATGAAAGTAGAAAACTCACTGTAAAGGTCAGAATATAGTTAAATCCAGAAGACTGTAATATCATAATGGTGACATGTAATCCACTTTCAATTCAAGAATAAAAGTTAAGAAACAAAATAATTAAAAATAATCATAGCTATAATAATTTGTTATTGAGTGCTCAATATATAAAAGAGGTAAATTTTAGCATCAGTGACATACGTGGGAGAAGTTAAAGTGTAGAATTGTTGTATACAATCAAAGTTAAGTTGTTATCAGCTTAGTAAAGACTTATAAGATGTGTTTTAAGTAAGCTTCATGGTAACCACAAAGAAAAAATCTATAGTAAACAAAAGATGAAGAAATCAAAACATACAATTAAAAAAATTATATCACAAAGAGATAATGAAAGGAACAAAGTAATTACAAAGTAGTCATGAAACAACTAACAAATGACAATAGTTAAGTCCTTACTTATCAATAATTAAATGTAAATGGATTAAATTTTTCAAACAAAAGACACAAACTGGCTTACTGGATAGAAAATAAAATTCAGCCAAATGCTACAGAGACTCACTTTATTTTTTATTTTTTTTAATAGAAGTATATTTGACACACAATGTTACATTAATTTGAGGTCTACAACATAGTGATTTGACAACTCTATACCTATTGCAATAATCACAAGTGTAGCTACCCTCTGTCACCATATAATGCTGTTATAATACCATTAACTATATTCCTTATGCTGTTTCTTTCATCCCCATCACTTATTTATTTCAGTTATCTGAGATAAATCTTCTTTATCCATTCATCAGTTGATAGACACTTGGGCTGTTTCCATAATTTAGCTATTGTAGATAATGCTGCTATAAACATCAGGGTGCATGTCTTTTTTTTTTTTTGAACTAATGTTTTGCTTTCTTTAGGTAAATATCCAGTAGTAGAATTGCTGGATCATATGGTATTTCTATTTTTATCTTTTTGGGGAAACTCCATACTGTTTTCCACAGTGGTTGACCCACAAGAGACTCACTTTAAGGACACATATAGGCAGCAAGTGAAGGGATGGGAAAGGATATTCCATGGAAATGGTAACCAACACAGAACAGGGATGATTATACTTATATCAGACAAAATAAACTCTAAGTCAAAACTGTCACAAAAGACAAAGAAGATCATTATATAATGATAAAAACATCAATTCACCAAGTGGATATAACAGTTGTAAATATATATACATGCAACATCACAACACCTAAATATGTAAAGCAAGTATTTACAGAACAGAAGGTAGAAATAGAAGCAATAAAATAATAGTAGGTAATTCAATATTCAGTATTCCACTTTTAACAAAGGAAAGGTCATCCTTTGCCCAATACCAAAAAGTAAAAAGAAAGATAAAAGGCCTATATAAATAGACATCATTGTGATGTCTCTGAATCCCAAGAATGAATAGAAGATCCAAAAGTTTTCAAGGAAAAGAAACAAACAAAAAATACCTTCTACATATTGACAGACATCAATATGGAAAGAGGATTTGAACAACATTCTAGACTAAATGATCTAAGAGATATACACAGAACATGTCATTCAGTAGCAGTAGCAGAATGCATATTCTTCTCAAACACACAGGGAACATTCTGCAAGATAGAGCATATGCTAGGCCACAAAACAGATCTTAACAAATTTTCAAAAATTGGAAACGTATCAAGTATGTTTTCAGATCACAATGGTATGAAACTAGAAATCAATAATGGATGGATAATTGGAAAAACTCACAAATATGTGGAAATTAAACAAAACACTCCTGAATAACCAAAGAGTCAAAGAAGAAATTATAAAGGAAATCAATATATATATTTTTTAAAAAGCAAATATATCAAAACTTATAGATGCAGCAATAGCAATTCTGACAGGAAAGTTTATAGTGATAAATACCTACATTAAGAAAAAATTAAAATTTCAAATTTTTTTCAAAGAAGCTATACAAATGGCTGGCAGGTATATGAGAAGATGCTCAACACTGATACTCATTAGGGAAACATAAACCAAAACCACAATGAAATGCCGTATCAAACCTGTTAAGATGTCTATTATCAAAATGTTAATATGTAGAATCTAAAATAGTCCAACTCATAGAAGTAGAAAGTAGACTGGTGATTCCTGGTGGTTGGGGAAATAGGGATATATTAGTCAAGAGGTACAAATTTTCTGTTATGCAGCATGAATAAGTTCTGGAGATCTAATGTACTGCATGGTGACCATAGTTAATAATACTGTATTGTATACCTAAAATTTACTAAGGAAGTAGATCTTAAATGTTCTCATCACAAAAAGAAAAAGTATGTGAGTTTGTGGATATGTTAATTAGCTTTATCATGATAATCATTTCACAAGGCATACATATAACAAAACATCACATGGTAGATCTTAAACATATGCTAGTTTAATTTGTCACTAATACCTTAATAAAGCTGGGGGATAGGGCGCCTGGGTGGCTCAGTTGGTTAAGCGACTGCCTTCGGCTCAGGTCATGATCCTGGAGTCCCGGGATCGAGTCCCACATCAGGCTCCCTGCTCGGCGGGGAGGCTGCTTCTCCCTCTGACCCTCCCCCCTCTCATGTGCTCTCTGTCTCTCTCATTCTCTCTGTCTCAAATAAATAAATAAAATCTTTAAAAAAAAAAAAAAAAGCTGGGGGATAAAAGGAAATTTTACTTATGATGTTTTTATCAAAAATTGAGTGTATTGCATTATTTTGAATGCATTATATGGGAATTATATTGATATGTCTGGAATTTTTGTGTTAAAATTTTCAAATAAAAAATGAACACCTGAGATTATGATGTACAAATAATAGACTATTTCTTTAATGATTTTATTAGCATTCTCCTTAGAAATTTTAATAGGACATATGTGAGCTGTAAGAAATGTATGCACCTATAAATAATTGTCCCAATAGCACAAAAAAGATAGAAGTAAGCTGCTATTTGCTGGTTAAAGATGTCACATAATCCAGTAGGCAGCAGCCTCCTCTTGGGAAATCTTGTGTTTGGTCCTTTAGATGTTATCCCACCATCGCCCATACACAGACACACTGAGAAAAAAGAGAACTGGATTGCTGGCTATTTAACACTTAAAAGAAGTAACATTTTTCTCAACTTAGTCTCTTGCATTTTAGGGATTTTTAAACACATCTCTAGTCCCCATTCAATGTGTGTAAGGTGCAATCAATTGAAATCTGTCTGACACTTCTACTAAAGTACCAAAAAGAAAAAAAAAAAAAAAAAAAAGAAGGGAAAGAGAATATAATTATGTTTAACAGCATTGCTTAACAAAGTTTGGCAAAAATTTTAAAAGTGCTATTTTTCAGAAGTCAGGGGTGTTTTTTGTTGTTGTTGTTTTTTTTTTTTTTTTTTGCATGTGTAAGCTTTTCTTCTTTTGAATAGCAAAACTGTCATGAAATAAAGAAGTAGTCTATTTAGTTTTTCAAAGCCTTACCTAATCAATTAAAAAACTCTCTTGAAAGAAGAATCCCTAAAATTAGTTTAAAAGTTAAGAACACAAATATAATTTCATTTTGATTTATATTCACTCCTGATTCTTTTTTTTTTTAATACTTTTTTCACTCCTGATTCTTCAGGCAGAACATCTTCCTCTCAAGTTTATTAAGAGCACCCATATTTTTCTTAAGTGGTTATTTTCTTGACTTTTTCTACTCCATTTATTTAGACGAAGAGCATGTCTTTGAAATTCAAATATCAGGCTATATTTGAGAGGAAAGAGTGTGCAGGGATAAATTTGAGAATCTGCAATTCTCATTTCATTCTGGCAGATAATTCTATTTTCAACTTAAAACAAGTAACGAGAATTTAGCAAAGAGGCAGAATGAAGAAATGGTAGAGCTGCCAAACTTGGTCCCAATTCAGGTCATCACTGTATGGATTCATTGTTTGGTGTGAAAATAATAGCCAAAACAGCAAGCATTCACTACTATGTAAGCACACAAACACGTAAAAACACATTCAAAAGCCAAAGAAGAATGACGTCCTGTTGCCATGGCTTAACTTCAGTAGTTATTAACGTCAAGGATTGACTGAGTGAAGCATCTTAAGAGTTGAGAAGAGAGTGGTCAGGGACTGGGGTTAGTTAAGATGTTGAAATCTCATCAGGTTGCTGATGGGGATATATTTGAATGTGGACTGAGTATATCTGCATCTTCACATGTATATCTGGGATGCACCTGAGATTTGTCTCTGTGCTTCCCATAATTTATTTCACAAGTCTTGATATTTCAGGCCATGAATCCAGTTTTAGTCCTGGGCTTCCTTTGTTTATCATTTTGGAGAAGTAAATTTAAGGAAAAATATGTAATAGAAATTATTTTGCCAAGATTTATTCCTTCAAGGTTTAGTAAAGAGAAAGCACAGTTTTATGATATAAAATGCTCAAAAAGTTAAAAATGGGAAGTTTTCATAAGAGAAAAGAAAAATTATAGTTATTCTCATTTACCTTACTAATAGATCACCATCTTATTTAAGATGACAATAGACTTATCTAAATACCCACGTTTCAGTTTTAGTTCTTTTTTTTTTTTTTTTTTTTTTTTTATTTATTTGAGACAGAGAATGAGAGACAGAGAGCATGAGAGGGAGGAGGGTCAGAGGGAGAAGCAGACTCCCTGCTGAGCAGGGAGCCCGATGCGGGACTCGATCCTGGGACTCCAGGATCATGACCTGAGCCGAAGGCAGTTGCTTAACCAACTGAGCCACCCAGGCGCCCCTCAGTTTTAGTTCTGAAGGGGCTTTCAATGAGACATAAGCTGAAGTTATAGGTTAGTGTCTAGAATAGCTCTTCTTAGGGGGCCCACCGAATTTTGTTTTTGTTCTTGTCTTGTTATGCCCTCTTCCCTTTCTGTTTTTTCCTTCCTGAAACCTATAAAGGGTGGAACTAAAGTAGCAATACTTCAGACACCTTGAAGGTAGAAGCCACTGGCTAAGGGAGGAAAATTAGGAAACCTGGGTCTTTGATGACAACATAGCTGTCAGACTTCCTATCTCAATCTCATTTGGTCTATTTTATTTATTTATTATTTATTTGCTTGTTTGTTTACTTTTCTTTATTATTATTATTATTTTGTGTCATTTACATTTGGACCTTATCTGACTTCAGGAAATAATCGTGAGGATAACACAGGGCATAGCACTCTGCAACAAACTTTCTTTGGTAATTTCAACTACTAGTTTTCATTGGCTGTCTCCTATGAATCAGTCACTCCAAGTGCATGTTTCCTGCCAGGTCACACATCATGTATTCGTCAAATATTTATTGAGTTGGCATTGGTTTAGGTGCTGGGGGTAGGAGCAGAAGAAAAAACTTTTCCCCTATCATCATGAATTAAACTGACAAAAGACAGATTGACAGGGAAAAAGGCATATGTTTCTTTATTTTAACTTTACATGCATGGAGGCTCCACAGAAAAGAAGTGAACCCCCCCCCCACGACCTGGTAGACTTGGAAGTTTATATAATATTAGTGACAAAGGGCAATAAACCATGGACTAGACAGGGAAATGGGGACTTAGGCTCCCAGGAGGGGTAAATTGTGGGAGGGTAAATACTATGGGGAAACTAATGAAAAACAAGGGCCATTTTAGTAAGTGGTTTTGTTGCTCTTGCTGTTTGTTTTTGGTGAAGATTCATCTTGGTGCTGACTCTCCATCTTCTTCATGACCATAAAACTTCCCAGAGAAGGGATTTTTGGCAGTCTTCATTTCTCTGAAGTTTCTGCTTTTAATCATGTAAGGGAAACTGTGAGAAGGCTTCTTTCTGCGTCTGTTGATTCTCAATTACCTTCAGCTCAACTAACCCACATTGAAAAGTGCCATATGTTAGGGTTGCATATTCTGATCTCTTTCAGGATATATCACAATATAAAAACTAACGTGGCATATGCCCTTGTGGGACTTAAGATTAGTAATAATTTTGTCAATAGTCACAGAAATACATGAAAAATGATAACTGTGACACTTGCTAGGAAGGAGAGATACTCCTTACCACCCCATATTGTTAAATGAGTGGGGAGTACAGTGGAATGAGCCAGGAATTAAACAGCAGGTAGAGTTCTCTCAACATAAGGGGAAATTTCTTTAGCAAAGAATAAATATTTTCCATTTGAAAAAAGCTCCATATATCTCTTAAATAAAGATAATATAAAATAGGGGAGGAAGTAGAAAAAGAAATATATGAGATAGATCTGGTAATGTTAAGATTTGAGTGAAGATTATACTAGCAAAAGAAATAGCAGAAGCTTGGTGTTTCTTTTTTTTTTTTTTTTAAGACTTTATTTATTTATTTGACAGAAAGAGACACAGCGAGAGAGGGAACACAAGCAGGGGGAGTGGGAGAGGGAGAAGCAGGCTTCCCGTAGAGCAGGGAGCCCTATGCGGGACTTGATCCCAGGACCCTGGGATCATGACCTGAGCTCAAGGCAGACGCTTAACCAACTGAGTCACCCAGGTGCCCTGCCTGGTGTTTCTGAGAAAGAAAAAAAAAATATTGTGGCAGGAGTTTAAATTTTAGATTTTATTTTACATTTAATAGAAATCTGTCAGAATGTTGTTGGTTACAGATTTATTTGGGGTGAGCAAACATAGTTTTAAGTATGTTTAATAAATACAAGGGCGTTTAGAAGATGGAATGATCAGATCTAGTTGGGTAGGGAAAAAATATGTACCATTATAGATTCTTCTTTAAAGTAGACTATGTTTGGTTTTCAAGGAGACAAATGTTCTATTCATTCTTTAAAATCTACCTGAAATATCCTTTCCCTTTTAAAGCTACTTTTATTTTATCCTCTTTGTGCTTTCTGCCTTGTTGAAAAGTTTCTTCTCCTAGAGCCCCAAGGTTCTTTGTGTGACTCTTTAGTGTCCTCTTAGGTTACAGTTGCCCTCTCTGGGTTTCAGATACTCTAAAAATTCTCCATTACAACACTTTTCACATAGGGGTTCGGAGCACAAATTCTGTCCAGACTTCCTGGTTTGAATCTATGCTCTTCTACATGCTATGCAAATTGGGCAAATTATTTCTATATGCTCTAATTTTCTCATGTGTGAAAGGGGAATAACAATAATACCCATAAGGTTGTTAGAACTAAATGAGGTAATATATGTAAGTAGCATAAAGCAGTGTCTGACAAATAAATATGACAAAAATAAAGAGTAGTTCTTTCTCTTATGATTACTGGTATATTAAATATTGGAAACAGCATCCATTCAACTGATTTGCTTGGTTAAACAAAACTCCCCTTGTAAAATATACTAAGTGATGCTCACAAAGACATCTACTCTGTAGTTTATCACTTAAACACAGGATACTTTTATGAGTGAATGGCTGTGCTATTAATAATTATAACGAGACAACAGTTAATAAACAGAGGTATATTAACGCTATGACCAGGACATTCTATTAAAAACCCATCACTCTGCACACATTGACTTTTAATTAATATCCCTACAAATATTTACTTAAAATTTTAACTACTGCTATCTATTCTACAGGCTTGGATTACAGCATTCACTTTGCAACTTTTAAAACATTCTTTTAATTGTAATCAGAATACTGTTTCAAAAATGTACACTTGATAATATTTCTCCATGTTTAAATACTTCAGTAGTTTCTCTTTTATTCAGATTCTTCACCATGACCCTTATGGCCTGGTGTATGGTGTGCACTTCATGATCAATATTGTCTTAGACTGCTTTCTATCATGGTTTTCATCATCATCATCATCGCTCATTTTCCATGTACCAAGTCTTGTGCTGAGAATTTTATGTGAGATTTCCTTTTTAATCCTGACAAAATGTCACGAGGTATTTTTATTATCCCTATTTATGAAATGGAGACACTGAGATGAAGAGAGTTTGGACTATTTGCCTAGTATACAACCTGTGACAGATAGAGTCAGATTTCAAAGTTTGATAATCTGGTACCAGAGACCTTGACGTTGAATCTTAGCTTATATCGCCTCCCCTGATATGTTGATTAAAAGGAAAATAAGCAATTGTATGACTTCATAAATGCCTCTTCCTGTCTTCCTCCTATTACATCTCAGACTCATTTCCTGGCATTCCCCTGCATCACACTAAACAATCTAGCCATTCTAATCTGACTTTTCTGTGCATGGAGTGCTTATTCTGCCTGTGGGCTTTCATACACACCAGACCCTCTTCCTGGAGCATTGTTCCTATTCCAGTTTACCTCGATATCTCATCTTCTGTGAAGTGATGGATTCAAAGACACTCATTCTATTATTCTTTTCATCATTTGTCCACTTTTCTTGGGTGCCCCATTCTCTTCTTGCAGTCATGGTATTGATCATATTCTATTTTATATGTCAATTTACATGTCTCAGTCTCCCACTAGATTGTAGGTACTCTGAAGGCAAGTGCAATGTCTGTCTTCTCCACCACTGAATTACTAGTGTGCTGGCCCATAAAAGACACTTGAGATTGTGAAAGAAAAATTGTACCAGATGGTGTTATATAGTCGAGGAAGACAATTCAAGATTATTACCTAGGTAGGGGAGGAGTATTGAACTTAACTCTGCTGAAATAAAAAATGGGAGATTTTTAAGAGCTGAGAAGACTAATGGAAAAAACACTGCAAGATGTTGGGGGGAGGTTGATAAATGTGATTAGGCCGTCTGTGTTTGTTAATACTGCTTATCGAAGTTAAGCTCCTACTCTCACATAGAAACTCAGAGATAGAGGCACTATCTTCTAATGAATACATACATCTCAAAGGGATGGCTTCCAAAGTCCTGGAGAAAGACAATCTGGGTTGTAAAACTGACAAGAGGTTGGAGAAAATTTACATCTCAAAGAGGCAGAAAAAAATAATTTACAATTGCAAGTTTAAATGTTCTAAGAAAAGAGAGGTCAAGGGCCTAGAGTGAGGGAAAAAAACCTTCCTAAAGTTTAGTCAAGCTGAGAGGAATTATAAGGCCATCTTAGTCAAGAACTATTTGTTGAATTAATGAATAATTAACCAGAATTTTTTTTAATTTTTTATTATTATGTTATGTTAATCACCATACATCACATCGTTAGTTTTCAATGTAGTGTTCCATAATTCATTGGAATGATTCATGATTCATCCATCATTCATTTGCGTATAACACCCAGTGCTCCATTCAGTACGTGCCCTCTTTAATACCCATCACCGGCCTAACACATCCCCCCACCGTCCTCCCCTCTGGAACCCTCAGTTTGTTTCTCAGAGTTCATAGTCTCTCATGGTTTGTCTCCCCTCTGATTTCCCCCCCTTCATTCTTCCCTTCCTGCTGTCTTCTTCTTCTTCTTTTTTTTTTTTTTTTAACATATAATGCATTATTTTTTTCAGAGGTACAGGTCTGTGATTCAACAGTCTTACACAATTCACAGCGATTAACCAGAAAAACTGAACACTCCATTATACAGTACAACACTCTTGATATGTAGTGATTAAGGACTATTACATGACTTTGTATTTATATAATTTAAATAAAGTGTTCAACAATACACACATGACATTTGGCTTTTTTAATATCTAAACTAATTGTTCTAGTTACTTTTCATAGTTTTTTCTAACTCATAAAAAATGAACTAACATTATTATAATATGGTACTTCACAAGTAAAGTTTAATGTTTTAATTGAACATTTTAGTTCTCCATTTACTGAAACTTCTAAGAAATTACTGGTAACGTTAAAGTACATTGTAAATAAATAACAGTATAAACACAGTAGCTAGATAGAGCAGAAATAATAATTTTATTGCCTGCTAACTGAAGTTCTTGCATATTTTATTTTTATTTATTTTATTTTATTTTTTTAAGATTTTATTTATTTATTTGACAGTGAGAGAGACAGCGAGAGAGGGAACACAAGCAGGGGGAGTGGGAGAGGGGGAAGTAGGCTTCCCGCGGAGCTGGGAGCCTGATGCGGGGCTCGATCCCAGGACCCTGGGATCATGACCCGAGCCGAAGGCAGAAGCTTAATGACTGAGCCCCAGGTCTTGCATATTTTAAATAGTGTTTAATGTTGCTTAAGTTATTGTGGCTGTAAAGGACATACATCCAATTTAATTAAACCTGTGCAATTTCAAAGAAGGTAAATTTAGTAGCTGTATTTATATTCTCCAAAGTGTCATTGGATATGGTATTGATGTTTTCAAAGTATATTTGCTTTCATTTTTATACATTTAGAATACTATGAATCACCTCATATACAGGACAACAGTTAAGTTAGCTAAATCTATCATATTGTACATTCTTTAAACTATGTTTTTGTTTTTTTCTTTCCAGCATCATCCTTGTCTCTCTCAAATTCAGGTACCCAACCATTGTGCGTGTTTATGAAGGTTAATCCTAAACCTGAATTTCATTCACTGACCAAAGGCATAGTTGAGTTTCTACAGTTCATTGGGCAGAAATTTTGCAAAGATATGGGAGGAAGAGTAGGGGCAAACATTATCTACATTTGAAAAGACCAAACTTACAAATCAGTACTCTTTAATTCAATTTTTTTTCTCCTTGACTAACTAGGGGTTTATTTGTATGCATTCTAAGTGGCAGTGCCATGGGAAACTAAGATTTTTCTCATTTTGGTTTAACACAGATTCACCCAGAAAGCACAACCCTGATTTTGCCTGAGAAGGACTTCCAATAGAACCTGAAATGTGAGTACTGTTTATTTGTGCTATTGAATTCTATGCTATATAACTGACTCAGTGATATGACATGGCACTTATTAAGATACATAATGAAAGTCTTGATTAAGTGTAATTATAGACTAGAAGAAGTGCAGAAAGTGAAAAGTGATGTCTGTTTTATTGTTCCCTTTAAAATAATTTTCATAGTTAATGCTTAACTTCAAAGAAGACAATACATTTCTGCTATTCATTGCCATTCAGTTTAAAGGATATAGTTTGTATAGTTTTGTTATTCCAATGTATCTGTGGTTGATAAGATATGTAAATAAGGTCTTACAAATACATATCTTTTGTGTTATTCAGAACATAATTTATTTTTCATCTTTTCTATGATCAACATCCCTATGTGCTTAGAGCATATATTTGGCACTCAGTTTTTCTCTGTTTTTTTTTCAAATGGAATCCATTGTCTGCTAAAGGTAAAAGCTTGTTGTGGCTTTCTTCCCCGTTCTGTCATAGATCTTTCAGCTACTTACTAGTGTTGGCATCTTTTCTCCCTGTTTGGCCTCTGATAAGTTGCCTTTAATAACCTGTTGTTTGTTCTTGAACTTTGCCATGGCTGCAACTCTGGGGTATCAGAACTGTCAAAAATAAAAGTGAAAGAGCAAGAGGCACCGAGCGTATGAAAGTTAGAGAAGACATAAGGCCTGGTATTGATTGATGAATTTCCCACTGCAGATAGTTTTCACTTTATCCCATTTGCTGTCACAGTACACAGTACCTGAAATAATAAGGAGATTTTTTTTTTTCCCTCAATAATGGACGATGAGGGCTGTTTGCTTTGTGAGAATCTGCCACGGCCACATGCCCTGTGGCTTTATCTTTGAAAGTGAGGGTGAAACAAGCTTGCCTGGCTGCAGATAAGCGACTTAGAAGGAATCCTATTCAGATGTACCTGTCACTAATTTATCTGGAGGTTTTGTGATTCATACATACTGTTCTGTGTGCGATGGAGCATTAAATTGCTTTCCTCTGGGAGCAGGTCACATTCAGGGGTCATCAGACCTATGCTGTGGGATGGTGCATGCTTGATTCATATAGCTTCTTGCTACTGAATTTTTATCTATTAGAAAGCTGGTAATTTGAACATATGTTAGATGATCTCTTGTAACATTTCAACAGCAAATGGATTGACAAAAATTTAACTATTAATATGCAAGTGTTTGTAAAAAAATTAATCATCCTTTCTGTTAGCACAGTCATTTATTCTGATGATTAAGTTGTTTAAATATGTTTCCCAATAATGGCCTAACTCTTGATTAATGTATTTCCATGGTTTCTTTATTTATTTAAACAAACAGATATGTACTTAAGTGCATTAATTTTACTGAAAAAAAAAAAAAAAGCAGATCGCAGATCTGATTTTAATCAGGTCTCACCAAAGAAAAAGCTTTAGAAAATAAAGATTTTTTTCCCATTTACAATATAGTTTTCTGCTGTGGAAATTCCACTTTATTACCCCATATGTATTTTGAGAGAAAATGACATACCTTGGAAAATGAGACAGACACTAGTTCAAATTTGAAAAGGACATGCAAGATTTCAGACTCTGCTAAACTAGCTTAAATATCATTTTTTTAAAGGTCTTTTTAAGCATCCAACCTAGCCATCACCTCTTACAGAGTTCTTTTTACTTCGTGGCATTTACCATAATTTTTAAGTATTTTATTTATATTTTATAAAAAATAAAACTAAATATAGAAAGAAGAGAGAAAAATATTTACTTGTTTATTTTTGTGTCTCTTACAAAACTTAAGCACAATATTTAGTGCTCAGCATAGTGCCTGGAATATAATAAATAGTATAATTTGTTGAGCAAGTAAGGTTGGATAATGAAAACCAAATCATTCTATAAATAGGAACATAAGAAATGTAATGTATATTTCAAATACATAGTACCAAATATTATATACTCACCAGTTTATTTAACAAAATAATTACAAATACACATTGTATACAAATAGAGAAATCAGCAAGCTTCAGGCTTCACTAGTTTCCTCACTACACAACTAAAGCCTGCCAAAACTTATTACATATTAAGTGCCATGACACACATAACTAGTATTGTCTAAGAGTAGTTATGAAATTTTCTGTGGATATCTTTTTGAATAGTTTAAAGAAAAACAATAAAAATCCATGGTTATTAAAAACCCATTTATTTTACAATCATTTATTGAGATGACTGTATATGTATGAAACTGCAAAAGTCTATAGATTTACTATTATAAATTGTTAACTCTCATTTCATAAAATCAGTATATAGTAAGGAAATTCAATATACACTTTCAAAATACAGTAGAGCTTTATCTATAAAGAGAAGCTGAAATGGAGCTGACACAAGCTTTGAAGAAAGCTGAAGGAACTCTTGGCACAGGGAATGGCCATAAGAAAGGCATGAAGAAAGTATTAGTAAGAATTAGTTGCTTATCACTTATCTTCCTAAATATAGGCGGATGTATTAGGTTACATTTGGCTATGAATGGACATTTTATTTAAAAGTAGATTAGAACAAGATTGTGGAAGATTTAACACTAGTTTAAGGAATTTGGGATTCTGTTGGCATGTAGCTATGTCCCCTGAACATGTCTAATCTCTTCTTCTTTAGAAGCATAGAAAATAAGAATGTGGTTATTTTGAATGGCAGTCCATACAGAAAAATCTGGTTGTAGGTACTGCAGGATTTTCCTTTGGTATGTGCTATATATATACATGCACATATATGTAACCCCAGATGTATGTCTGTAGTTTGCATGTGTGTTGGTGTACGCACTCCACTTAGTCTGGCTTCACTTTACAAAATAAATTAGAGGAGGAATCATTATCAATATGTATAGAAACTGCTAATGACTTTGACAAATACTAGATAAACTAATAAAGCAGGAAGCCTGAAATAAAATATCAGTAACAGAGGGCTTATCTCTGAGAGACACACTTGAGGAAATACTCATAAGGATGATGGCTCATAAAATGCAAAAAAGAAGTCAAATATTTAATTAGACTTTGATGAGCAAAAGAGCCAGTTACCTATAATCTGTTAACTTCCTGAAACATGTTCTTTATACCATACACAGTGAAACATGTAAATAGAAATTTTGTGATCATTTATTTTTTGATAACTGATAATAATCTCTTCGAAATTATCAAAGAAATTTGGAAAATATTATGCCAAATACCTTTTTTTAAAGAATGAGAAAGTACATTAGCCTATTTTTTAAATTTTATTTTTTTAATTTTAATTTTAATTTTTTTATTAAAATATAATGTATTATTTGTTTCAGGTGTACAGGTCTGTGATTCGTCAGTCTTACACAATTCACAGCGCTCACCATAGCACATACCCTCCCCAATGTCCATCACCCAGATTAGCCTATTCAAAGTCCAAAGAATTCGTAAACTAACAGTTGGTGTTTAACCCAGTATTTCCAAACTAATTTAATCAGGTTACCTTTATTTCAGAGTCATGATCTTACCATGACCCCATGTTGCCTAGATCTAGATTTAGAATATCATTTCCTGAAAGCATTTATAGTAGGAAAAGTAAATGCAAACTGTTATTGTTTGGTGTTTTATGTATTAAGAATCTTGGTGTATTTCAAGATTCCAAAGTCATTCTCCTATATTTTCATCTAGAATCTTTTTGCTTCTAGCTTTACATTTAATTCTATGAACCAGCTAATTAATTTTTGTGTATTGAAAAAAGTAGGGATCAAGAATCATTTTTAGCTCAGACCTTGTTCCAAAATTCATTGAAAGTATTTGTGAAAGCTTTTTACTCTTCTATCCATCTATTTATGTATTATTAAATGCTTGAAGTATGCTATTGATATTTGTCTGTTATTATAGATTAAGAGCAAGTTTTGAAATACATTAGTGTAACTCTACCGAACGTATTCTTTTTCAAGATTATTTTGACTGTTCTAGATCTTTTTCCATTTCAACTTAGAATCAGCTAATATTCTTATGGTATTTTGATTGAACTTGTACTAAAGCTAACAAATGAAGAAGAATTAACATCCTAAAAATATTGAGTCTTCTCCTTTATGAAGATGGCATAGCTCTTTTTATTTAGGCCTTATTACTTTCTGAAGGAATTCGTAGTTTCCATAATAGAGATCCCCCACATATTTTGTTGTATTTATTCCTAATTAATGTTTATTGATGCTGCTATTAATGTTAACATTTTAAATTTTTCATTTTCCATTTTAGTGTATAGAAATAAAATCAATTTTTATACTGACCTTTTATCCTATGGGCTTGCTAAATTCATTTATTACTCCATGTATCTTTTTATACATTCCATAGGTTTTCTTATATATACTATTATCTGATATTAAAATTTTCTTGCCAACATTTGCATTTTTATTCCTCTTGTCCAATTTCATTGGCTAGAGCTTCCATTACAATATTGAATAGAAATGGTGAGAATTGGGGCTCCTGGGTGGCTCAGTCTGTTAATCATCTGACTCTTGATTTCTGCTCAGGTCATTGTTGCAGGGTCCTGGGATCAAGCCCCACATTACACTCCATGTTCAATGGGGAATCGGCTTGAGAATTCTCTCCCCCTCCCACTGTCCTGCCCCCCCCCCCCATCATGTGCGTGTGTGCTCTCTCTCTCTCTCAAACAAATAAATAAATCTTTTTTAAAACATGGCGAGAATGGATTCTGTCATCATATTGTCAATGTCAGGAGACACATTCAGTGTTTCTCTCCAAGTATTTTAATTTTCATGTATACTCTTAATGGGATTCAGAAGGTTCTACTCTAGTCCCTGGTTTTTAAAAATGAGTACTAGATTTAAAATATTTTTCTGCATCTTTTGAGATGATCTTATTTCTCCTTTCTACATTTTATCTATATCAAATTGCATTAATTTCTGAATTCCAAACCAAACTTGCATTGCTGGAATATATTCCAATTTGTCATCATGTAGCATCTATCATATACGTAACCTGATTTGTTTTGCCAATATTATGTTAAAGATCTTTGTGTTTATGTTTGTGAGAAATATTGTGCTGTATTTTTCTTTCCTTTCAGGTCTTTATCTCATTTGGTGTAAAGACATAAAATGAGATTGGAAGTGTTTTTTTCCTCGATTTTCTAAGTTTGTATATTATTTCTTCTTCAAATAATTGATAGGATTCACTAGAATAGCTACTTGAATTTTCTTTGTGGAAAACTTTTGAATTGTAAATATAATTTTCTTGGGCGCCTGGGTGGCTCAGTTGGTTAAGCGACTGCCTTCAGCTCAGGTCATGATCCCAGGGTCCTGGGATCGAGTCCCACATTGGGCTCCCTGCTCTGCAGGAAGCCTGCTTATCCCTCTCCCACTCCCCCTGCTTGTGTTCCCTCTCTCGCTGTGTCTCTCTCTGTCCAATAAATAAAATCTTAAAAAAATAAATAAATAATAAATATAATTTTCTTAATGGATAAAGGGATGTTCAGATTTTCTTTATTTCCCTCTGTCAGTTATGACAGTTCCTGTCTTTTGGAAAATTTGTCTAATGTTTCCCAATTATTGCATCTATTTACATAAAACTATTCATAAAGTACTATTATGAAACTTTACTGTGGGTTGGATCTGTAGTATTGTTCACTTCGTTTCTAATAATGGTATTTTGAATTTACCCTCTTTGTCTTGAAACTGGCTAAGGATATATTAGTTTTATTAATCTTGTCAAAGAAAGCAGTTTTGACTTGCTGATTTTTAAAATATTTTTCTTCATTTTCAAATTTATTGGTATCTGCTCCTATCTCTGATTTTCTTTTCTTCTACTCTTTTTGAATTCTATATTGATTTATTTTCTAACTTCTAAACATAGAAAATTAGGTCATTATTTTTATACTTCACTCCTTTCTGATAGAGTAATTTAACCACTTTTTTTTCTATGCACCACTTAAACTGTGTTCCACGGGTTTTGGGCATGATCTGCTTTCATTAACACACAGTCTGAAATGGTCTCTAGATGAATTTTTGAGTCCTTCTTTGAACCATAGATTATTTACAAATTTAATGTTTAATCTCTTATTATGTAGAGAATTTCTGTCTTTTCAAATCAATTTTTATAAATAGCTTTGTGGCAAAATAGTATACTGTACATTATTTGTCTGAACTTTACTGGGAGTTATCCTGTAGCCTATGGTATAATGAATGCTCTCTGTACCTCTAAAAATAATGTATCTTAGAATTTGGGGAATAGCACTTTATATGTGTCCATTAGTTTAAATGAATTGATAATTTAGCTCATTGATTTTTTTTTTTTTTTTGTATTCTTGCTCTCAATTACCAAAGCAGTACTAAACTCTCCATACCAAAGTGTGGATTTGAGATTTATTTCTTCAGTTCTGTCAATTTTTGTCTCCTGTATTTCTAAACTCTGCTCTTAGGTACATATATAACGATTTGTTATATCTTCTTGACGGAATGACCCCTTTTATCACTGTGAAATAATATTCTTGATATCTGATGATACTCTTTGTCTTAATATTTACTTTGTTGGCCTACAATTTTTTTATCCTATTAAGTAAATACTAAATAATCATGGCATTAACTGAAATAATTAGTATTATAATAAATAAAAGTATAAATTAGTATATTTAGGAAAATGTTTCCCAATGTGTGATTCAATAATTTTTAATACTCACCCTTAGTAATTGAATAAAAAATTCTGTTCACACATTTATTTTATGTGAAAAGGCCTTGGAAAACTTACACGATGAAAATTAAATCATGATGTGCATATAATATTTAAATGAGAGACTTTAAGACCTGGGTAAATAATTAAAACCCCAGTATGGTAATTTGAAGTTAATAGGGACATTAGTGGTCAATGTTCCACTTTATACATGGAAAAATTAATACTGTGAGAAGCTGAAAACTAGTCCCAAATCACAAATGTTGCTAAGGTCTAGAATACCAATGTTCTTTGTTCTACAAGTTACTGATACTCATGAATAAGGCCCTTGTGGAGATATCCAAAACTTAAAGAAAAAAATAAAGGTATCAAAATTTTAAAGATGATAAGAACATGAAAAAATCAATGTCATAATATTCTTAACCAAGTGCCTTAATCTTTATGCATCATTTTTCTCAGCTACAAAAATGATCATAATTCATAATGGTCAAAATACATCTTTGTGTTTCCTTCTAGCTTGGGGAAAAAAACAAAAGACTGTGGTTCCAATTTCAGTGTCACTGCCCCACAAATAAAATATTCTCAAGAGTAAATGACTGTGTTTACCTGTATAATGGAAAGGTGAGAAGAGAATAGCCTGAGTAAATACCATTCGTGCTAAAATAAATGCCAAAATATTCTTTGGGGAGAATAGTCTTACTTCTATGGTTACATACAGAGAAGGAAAAACAACCGTTTTAGTTCACATTTCTATTCTTACATGTGTACTCCTGATAGGATTATACTTATTTTGAGTATAAGATAAGTACCTTAGAGAATGACTCCCATGCCCTTTAATAATTTTAAAAGTACATGTTAAAATGTCCATTATATTACTTGTTTTAAAGGGACTAGTGACGGGTTAATTAATCATGAATGCATAGACAAAGAAATGCCAGGGACAGTTTCTTGGCAGAAAGCAATTAGGTTGAAATGCCCTTTTTAGCAGTGCATTAGGAATATGGCAATTAAGGTACAGTTAAGCACTTTGGAAATAGGTGCTCTTAGTCATTTATTTTTCCTAACAGTAAGTAACAGAGACAAAGCACATAGTGCCTGAGTGTAAATATGATTTTCAACCTGAGTTTCAATATGAACACCAAGACATTTTTAAAAATTCTATTTGCTGCTAATTCCTTTTGTTGACTGTATGTTTCATGATGATAAATTTAAAGCACTGGGAGATGATCACTGGAATAAAAGGTCATAGCAGTTTGTTAAAGAAGCTTTGCCAAGTCTCTATCTTCAGTACCTTAATAGAATGCAAGAATCAACTCACGTTCTCAGTATTTTTTTTCTAACTCCATAATGTATCTTAGGATCACTTCCACAGAAAGTAAAATAGAGTTTCCTTTGATATTTGTTTGTCATGTTTCCTTCATGAATTGTGTAAGTTTCTTCCATCTAGACTACATATATTATAAATATTATTCTCTCCTAAACAAAACTGAAAACAGTGCTTAGCAGGTCAAGTAGTAAATTCGTCCATTTAAATCTTGTTTATACTTCTTTTTTTTTCTTTATAAGGAATTTATTTTAATAACACTGCTAAAGTTACCAGAAATGTAAAGGGCAATCAAAATTTCTTATATACAACTCAAGGAAGGCAGTTTTGTATAAGTCAGGTTTGAGAAGTGGGCATATAAAAATATCTGCCTGTTTATACTTCTATTGTCAATATGTAGTCCTCTTCTAATTCAGTAAATACACTGCCAATTCAATGTTAAGAATAGGTGACTTAACATCACTTGGCATCAGGGAAATACAAATCAAAACCACAATGAGATACCACCTCACACCAGTCAGAATGGCTGAAATTAACAAGTCAGGAACCAACAGACGTTAGCAAGGATGCGAAGAAAGGGGAACCCTCCTACACTGTTGGTGGGAATGCAAGCTGGTGCAGCCACTCTGGAAAACAGTATGGAGGTTCCTCAAAAAGTTGAAAATAGAGCTACCCTACGACCCAGCAATTGCACTACTGAATATTTACCCCAAAGATATAAATGTAGTGATCTGAAGGGGCACATGCACCCCAATGTTTATAGCAGCAATGTCCACAATAGCCAAACTATGGAAAGAGCCTAGATGTCCATCAACAGATGAATGGATACAGAAGATGTGGTATATACAATGGTA
This sequence comes from Mirounga leonina, assembly GCF_011800145.1. Taxonomy (NCBI): domain Eukaryota; kingdom Metazoa; phylum Chordata; class Mammalia; order Carnivora; family Phocidae; genus Mirounga; species Mirounga leonina. The sequence goes on from NW_023270739.1 coordinate 29,475,945, forward strand.
TATTATGCAGCCATCAAAAAATGAAATCTGTCCATTTGCAATGACATAGATGGAACTAAAGGGTATTATGCTAAGCAAAATAAGTCAATCAGAGAAAGACAATTATTATATGATCTCATTGATATGTGGAATTTGAGAAACAAGACAGAGGATCATAGGGGAAGAGAGGAAAAAGTGAAACAGGACGAAACCAGAGAGGGAGACAAAACGTGAGAGACTCTTAATCTCAGGAAACAAACTGAAGGTTGCTGGAGTGGAGGTGGGTGGGAGGGATGGGGTGGCTGGGTGATAGACATTGGGGAGGGTATGTGATATGGTGAGCCCTGTGAATTGTGTAAGACTGATGAATCACAGACCTGTACCCTGAAACAAATAATACATTATATGTTAATAAAAAATTTTTTCAAAAAAAATAGGTGACAACCTTTTGAGGAAGTATCTTGACAATTATCTTTCCTTCTTGCCTTCATATCTTGGTCTAAATATGCTGAATTAATTATTTGAGGCTTCCCCATTGCTGTGTTCTCTTATCCCTCTAGAATTTTATATGCATTACTATCATATTTAGCTAGAGATGTTCCTATTTCCTGTCATTCTTTTAGTACTTCTAATTTTTTAATGACTGAGCTTTCCCTGAACTACTGAACTGTGGTCAAACTTCCTCCAAGTAGTACCTATAGCACCTTGAGATTTTTTTCCAGTATAACACATTTCAGATTATAGAAAATGCCCATTGTTATGTCTATTTTCTCTGAAAGACTGTATGCTCAATAAAGAGTATAGTATTGGTACATGGAAGATGCTTAAAACTCTCTGCTAAAATGTAAATATATTTGCACATCTTAATCTCATTGTACAAATTATGACTCATGTCATGCTATTTTTGTGCTGATAAAAGTTATAGTGTTTTATAAACACAATAAACATTTTAAAAGTCAAATTTCAGATAAAGGTGGTAAACTGACCAATTCTCTGCTTTCTCTCCATGCACTCCACTAAAATGACATTAAGGGTATTTTTCATTTCATGACACAAACTTTCAAGTTAGGGGAGTTTGAGGGTTGAGAACAATGCAGCAACACTTTGCAAGCTAAGTCTCTGGACTAGCAGTAAATAACAAACATGTGAGAAAAATAATCTAAGTTGTCAGTGGGAAAAGACAAGAAATGATATAATTGACATCACACTGCACAATTCCCCGAAGTCTTAGTTATTTGCAGTACAAGGTATCTCTGGTTTGGGGGATAAATGATGGGGTAGGGTGGAGGCAAAAAAAAAATAGATTGGTTGAAAATAATGAACTGTTCTTTGGATATTTCATATTGAAAATAGCATCCTGTTCTTGGTGACAATATCTTCTTATATCTCTAATCTTATTAAGTCAGAATTCTTATTTGTTTATTTTGATATATTTTCTTTATTATCTCCATTTCCTCCAATTATTGTTTCCATATATTTAAAAGTTTGATATCAGTAATTCATATTTAAAAGTTTGATATCAGTAATTCCAATTCTATAGAACTAGATGTAGTGTTCTTGGTTTGGATTAACAAACAAACATGGGAAACACAAGAGACTTCAACCAGCACTAGGTTTACTTAGCTTTAAGAAAGGATATATGTCAGGGAACATTTTTTTTTTTCTTTTTAAGTAGGCTCCACACCCAGCATGGATCCCAATGTGGGACTTGAACTTATGACCCTGAGATCAAGACCTGAGCTGAGATCAAGAATCAGACAGTTAACCGAGTCACCCAAGACACCATGCCCACATCAGGGAACATTAAGCAGGGCTGAGACAAAGGTGAATCAAATGAGATACTCTCTTTGAGTGCAAAATATAAGGGTACACCAATCAACTTAGCAATTTAAAAAAATCCCTATATTTTAATAAAATATTTTTAAAATAAAAGTTAACACATAAACATAAAATGAACAAAGTATTTTTTTTAAATAAAGACAAAATCAGTATTATTGATCTTTCCCTTTGCTTCAGCTCTGATATTGCTCAGCATGGGACCACAACATAGTGTTGGAAGGTAAATAAGAAAAACTCAGAGGAAGTAAAGCAGGAAAAATAGGTGAAACATAAGAAAGAAAAATAAGCAAATCAGTGTATTCATTTAGGGGTCCCAACATCTGAAGTACAGAATTTCAAAAACAAGAGCAATAAAATGGATAGGAAATCATCAATAAAATAATTTAATACAGTTTTTAAAAACTGAAAAACATAACTTTCCAGATTGCAAGTGCCTCTAAGTACTCAATACAGTGGATGAAAATAAGAGTAAATGAGGCTTACTAAAATATTAAAATTTCAGGAACATGGAAGTTTCTGCAGATTTTCAGGGATGGGGCAGGACAATAAACAGATTAGATGCAAAACACCAGAAACTAGAATGGAATGGGATTTTTGACTGGCACTTAGTTTCTACCAAATTCAGATGCTTTCACAAACCACAATCTTTAAAGGCAAAAATACCTACAGAAATTTAGTTGGTAAATGTTTTTGAAGGAAGGAACAGAACAAGTTGATGAAGAAGATCTAAGGAGGGCCCAGCTATACAAATATGAGGATATTGCATGACACAAGATTAATTTGTTCCATGTTAAAAATTATAACTAAATATTATTGGTCAAAACTTCCTAAGGAGAAATAATTTCCAGTCTAGAATTCTATGTCCAAAGTATCCATCAAATGTGGAGATTGATTAAATACCTCATTAGGCATTCAAGGTGTCAAAGCATTAGTTTTCATGCATCATTTCTTAGGAAGCTACTAAAGAATGTCCTCCACCAAAACAAGGGAACATATAAAGAAAAAAATATATATGCACACACACACAAGTAAGAAATAAGAAATTTAAATAATAAGAAAGGCAACAGGTATCCCCAGGATAATGGTGTAGCGGAAACAAGATAATGGCTGTTTGCCAGATATACAGCAGGCCAAATCTGAGCAAATCAGAAGGCTCTCTGAGAAATTTCTCCAAAAAGAGGAAATTGATAGAATTGTATCTGATCATATTGAGAGGAAATTTAAATAGGTGAATGTTTAGGATGAATAACTAATAACAACAACAAAAATAATAAATATAAGAAGTTCAAGCAAAGTTACTGTCAAGAAAAACCAAGTTATGTGAAATATGAAAAGAAATCGTCATTGAGTATGTAACTGTGGTGTCAATAGCATCTATACTGTCAAAATTTGGGTTTTTATTTAGCTTACATTACAATACAGTTTAGATGGAAAGATTGTAGGAAGGTTGTGTATGTGTAGTTAGAGTAGAAGGAGAGAGTGCTGAGTTCTTTCCTGTCCTAGTGAGTAATCAATATATGGTGCCTAAAATTGAAAACAAATAAGCAAGAAGAAGTGTTAAGAAAGCAGCTTGTAACAAAAGTTACAAGTGGTTGTGGGGCTAAGGAGAAGAAAATGAGGAAAGGGAGGAAGGTAACTGGTGTTTTTAGGAGTAAAACAAAGGTACAAACTATTTCAAAGTCAGTGCTCCAGAAATGATCCTGATTACTGTTGTAATATCCACTAACTGAACTAATTATTAATATCTTACTTAAATAGGTTTTACAAAGTCATACACTTAAATACAAAAACACACTCAAATGCATATGCTCTTACACATACAATTGACCCTAATTTAAAAAATAATTTTCTAAATAGTCTTTTTAACCACTGATATTCATTCTTTATGTGTGTGTGTGTGTGTGTGTAGATAGATGTAGAAATATTGAATTAGTCATAGAGATAAGCACGGAGAATGCCATACAGATAATTACAATGATATGGCCAGTATTAAAAGCAACAATAAAATATTTTATTGTTAAACATCAAAAGGTTTAGGCACTACTGGATGAATTTAATAATAATAATAATAATAATAGCTAGTTTTTATTGAGCATTTTTTGTGACAGTTATTTTTCCAGTTCCTTTATTTATAATATCTCATTTAATTTTCAAAGCAATTCTGAGTATGAATGATTATTTTTCCTTATTTTGAAGATAAACTTAAGTACTTTCATATGTGGTATTCCAACTGCACAAATGTAAGCATTTTCAATAAATATTATCTGCTCATTCCCTATTTCATCTTACACAGTTTCTAACGACAGCATGGAAAATGTGAAATCTGTCTTAGAAAAAAATACAACAGCTAAGCAAATGGCCTGCATGACAATATTGCAGAGAGTGGTTAAATAGAAACTGACTTAGAAAGGCTTTCAAAGAAATAGATCTCTCTAAATGTATAATTCATTGTGTGCAGTATGTTATTACAAACTGTGTTTTAGGCTTTCTTATGGCACGATTAGCTTTTTTATCTGGTGATGTATTTAAAAGTGCATCATTTAGAGTATTAGAATATGCAGGTATGACTGCTCATTTAAAATAAATGTAAATGTGCACACACACAAACATACATATACATTTTCTACTAAGTTCCATAGGAATATCAGCAAAACTGTTTACCTTAAAATTGTACCTAGAATTTTCTCAGTAAAAAAATTCCAGAAGTATCTCCAAAGAAAACCAAAACCTTTTAGGACTTCTCTGATGATAAAGGCTCCAAATTCAACCCCCTTTTCTGAATCATGGTATTTACTGCTCATGCCAAATTCTTTCTTTGAAGTGGTAAACATGAGTGTCTAATGGAATTTTAGCAGATGTCATTGGTCGTTAAATTTCAAAAGAGCTGCATGAGTTGCTAAGATGATCAAGAATTTGGAAAAAAAGTCCATGCACCTACTAGAATAGTCCACAGTACAAATATAAGCAGACTTCCAGAAAGTTCTTCCTATTGCAGGTAACCCTCATTAAATGGATGGTGATGTGAGAAATAAAAGAGTAACAAACAGTTTCAAACATTATCTACAATTTCCACCTGCAGGACCTTTCCAAAGACATTAGAATCTTGGAGGAAATTTCCTCTTAGTCCTTCCTGCTTCTCCCTACCATAACACTGTGCCCTAAATGAATAGATGACCAAGAGAAAAAAGTATTTTTAATTTTAACAAGCTAGGTGAGGCAGGTAGTAAATGGAGAACTGCAGAAAAAGGAACCTTGTCCTTTTCTTGATATAAACTTCCAATCCTTGCACATCTGTGGAGATAACATTTTGTTGGCAGTGTATAGTATGGGGCATCCTAGGACCTTAAGGTCACGGTGAAATTATATTATGCTTTATTGTAAATGGATAGGAAAACAATGGTAAAAGCATTTTTGACAGTCTCTTTGCATTAGTACTTATATGTTTGTATCTTACTGTGCTTACATAACTGGTTATAATCATTTTAATGATATGACTCTAGTTATTTTAAGAAAAGAATTAAGAAAGGGAGCCTGAGCTGACTAAAAACTGTTCTGATATTTGAGAAAGTCGTATATAAAAGCTTCCTGACATTAAAATACAGCTTGTCTAAATTATCCTCCTTAACTTTCTTACTACCTTATTTTTGTTTTGTTGCTTCAGCAAGGTAGGGCTCTTTTAGAGTGGCTTTTGGAGTTAGTTAAAATATTTTGGCTTTAATCGTTGCCTGCTTTCACTTATTATTCATATTCCATTGATTTTTTTTGTTGTAGTTTGGAGAAGCAAAATTGGTACAATATTTGGCCACTTCCAGCGATGCACAAGTTCAGGTGTTTTTTTTTTTTTAATTAATAATTAGATAAATTGGCTCTACAAATACAGTTTTCTTCTGTGACATAAAATATGACCTATGTTTGCTTATAAATTAAAAGAGTTATGTACTTTTTAGTAATTTCATCTGCTTTTTCTGTAATACAAATTTTACTATTTTATTACAAAGTCTAATGGATTTAAGTCTTTATGATTATTTTCTAAAGCTAAGTGGCTGGGTAGGATCATACCTACTGGCTGGTTACTATGAAAAGATATGGCTTATCTAACCCTCCAACAATATTATGTAAAAATATGATCTTCATCTTTATAAATAATAAGCAGACTCATGTTGGAAATATAATTTGCTCAAAGATACATAGTCAATTAGTAGAGTTAAAATGTTCTTCCTAATTTCAAAACCCATGTAATGCTCACCACACCATTTGACCCCAAGAATGTAATCCCCTTGATGGTAATAGAATAAAAAGAACTGCATAGAAAGCCCTGTGTCGGGCATGAATTTTATTGCTTTTAATACAGTACTTCCTTTAGGTCCTTCCACTTTAAATTTACCCAATTTGCAGACAAATAAACTGAACTATAGAGAGGTTTGGGTTTGCCCATCCCCAGAGACAAAGAAGTACAGTCAGGTTAAATCACAATCCTATTTAACTGCACAGTTAGAACTGGAGACTTCTGCCAGTATTCCAATGTACATTTATTTGTGAATTTGGTTAGGGATTTCTTGTACCCTGTATCACATAGTAATTTCTAAATAAATACTTGTTTTGTATGTCACTGAGACATATAAATGAGACATATGAATGAGAACTTCATATGAAAAGACACGGAAGGGGCCAATACATGGCTACAGAGAAGGAAAAACAACCTTTTACACTGCTCAGTATTAACAGCTACTATGAACTAAATTATATTAGAGATAATTGAATTTAAAGTATCAACAAAATAAATGTCTGTGTTTGAATGTCTGCTAGTACAAATAAACATGCATGGTATTGATCTGATAGCTTCAAATTGTTATTCATGCTTGTGTGAAGCATCAGTGAAGTAGGCAACACTTATATTAAAACAATTGATCTGCTTCTAAACATCTACTATAGGTCAGAAAATTTGACATTTATTCTATAACAGGTATCAACATAGCTGAAATAATTTTTAAAAACTCTCATCTAGAACTGAACATATCATTTTAATACTGCAGGGCTGAATAATAATCATTAGGAAGTAGTTCTTTGGAAAAAACAAACAATTGTCATTAGATATCTATGACTTCCATCGAGTGGCTCTAATAAGCCATATCTCTTGAGAATGATACAAACCAAGTAAACATCCAGGCATAAATCTGCAGCAGAGAGCAAATGTTTCTGGAAAAGAATTAATGATTAACTTCCTATTTTGCTTTGTAGAGGCAGGAGAAAAATAAAGAAACTTTGTTTCTTTATGGATTGGTTACCAAAGTATTTATATCTTACCACTTTACCTTCTAATATAAAATTTAGAATATTCTAAATGGCACAATTACTATGTTACTTATATAATCCTCCCTTTAAATGCACACTTAATAAAGTGGCATATTTGAAATATGCTCTAATTATTCCTGGGGTTTTTTGTTTGTTTGTTTTTTAAAAGATTTTATTTATTCATTTAAGAGAGAGAGCACGAGCAGGAGGGAGAAGCAGAGGGAGAAGTGGACTCCCTGCTAAGCAGGGAGCCCGATGTGCAGCTCTATCCCAGGACCTGGAAATCATGACCTGAGCCGCAGGCAGACGCTTAACCACCTGAGCCACCCAGGCGCCTATATTCCTGAGTTTAAATCTCATGTTTAGCAACAAAATGTACAGCTAAAAGTGATACAAAACAAAAAGGAAACAAAGAAATCTATTGAAATCAAACATGATATGATAAAATGAATGCAAAATACATTATAATCAATTAGTAACTAAGATGCACAAAAAGAATGGAGGAATGTTAAGAATATGGAAATATGTATCAGAAACCATATCATGATGAAGCCAAACATGCTTGTGGCTCTTAATAGAGTATAATAAGTGTTTACTTTCTATGTAGATGGATCACACAGAGGCATCAACCACTCTTTTGCCACCCATTAGAAACTGTAGGATTTGTAAGATGGATAGCTGAGATAAATGAGCAATATGTAACCAACCTTATAAGAAAAAACTGTGTTTTGGGCGCCTGGGTGGCTCAGTTGGTTAAGCGACTGCCTTCGGCTCAGGTCATGATCCTGGAGTCCCGGGATCGAGTCCCGCATCGGGCTCCCTGCTCAGCAGGGGGTCTGCTTCTCCCTCTGCCCTCTTCCCTCTCGTGCTCTCTGTCTCTCATTCTCTCTCTCAAATAAATAAATAAAATCTTTAAAAAAAAAAAAAGAAAAAAAGAAAAAACTGTTTTGTTTTTAACTATAGAAATTTATCTTGCTAGTTAAGAGAAGATCAATGAGTTTGTGACAATATACTTGATTTAAATTACTGTATTCGATTAAAAGGAAATAAATTGTTTCCAGTGATAAACCAACCAAAGAATAAAACTAATTTAAGTTAATATTTTTCCCAGTTTTTTCTTGATTAGTAAAGGTTTATACAAGAAATTTATCATTGTCTGAATTCAAATACAGTATTTTGTCTTCTACTGATTTCTATATTGTATTTATAGAAATATATGTATTAGGCATAACACTGTGTTGATTCATTTAGACTAATAAAAAAGATTGAGTGTGAGTAATCTTTGATTTCAGATATCAGATTGGTATGAAAGGGATTGTGGAAAGTATTAGCAATTTTAATAGGACACGTTTCTGTCAGAAAACATAAAGCATGGAGCTAAATTTAAATAATTTTAATAAGTAAATCTAGAAAAAGAGGATGTATTACAAATTCAATTGCATTTTTTAAAGCTATTACAGCTATTTTTTTCATTGCTGTGAAATTCCTTTGAGTAAGAACTTGAAACATTACACCCATAAGAACAATGTTATGAGTTTCTTAAACTGTATTAAGTATATTAAATCATTGCTTCACACACTTATTTTTTTCTTTGCCTATTGTATATTGAAAATTGCCCTAATAATTTTATGATCCTAAAAAGCTATTGATTTTTTCATATTATCACTCCCTTAATCTTATTGTATTTATTTTATTTTTATTTATTTATTTATTTTAAAGATTTTAGTTATTTATTTGACAGAGAGAGACACAGCGAGAGCGGGAACACAAGCAGGGGGAGTGGGAGAGGGAGAAGCAGGCTCCCCGCAGAGCAGGGAGCCCAATGCGGGACTCGATCCCAGGACCCTGGGATCATGACCTGAGCTGAAGGCAGTCGCTTAACCAACTGAGCCACCCAGGCGCCCCCCTTAATCTTATTTTAAAAAAATAAAGACGGACTATATTAAACCTGTGCCATATTAACCAGTAACAAAATTAGATTAACAAAAAATAAGAAAAACCAAGTGGGACATTAAAATACAGTAGATTATGATAATTTACCTTAAATTCAGGTGACTTTAGAGAGAGAGGCAAGTTATCTTATAGGTCATGTGCTCTACCACTCACTGATACAAAAGAAAACAACGATGTGACAATAAGAAATATTTCTTTATTGTTATTTTACATAATTCTTCAGCCACTGTAGCTAGAAATAACATTGTTAGAATTAAATAAACCATTGGAATTTTAAAATACGTATCAGAGAACTTGAAATAAAAGTATACTTTTTTCAAATGTATTCACAACTCTGATATTCATAAATAGTATCAAATCTCTCATATCCTTTAATTATGATTACCGTAGAATTGATTCATTTTTATTTGAATGGAAGAAATTAAACAAAATATGTTTATAAAAAGCAGCATTTCTTGGGTGCCTGGGTGGCTCAGTTGGTTAAGCGACTGCCTTCGGCTCAGGTCATGATCCTGGAGTGCCTGGATCGAGTCCCGCATCGGGCTCCCTGCTCGGCGGGGAGTCTGCTTCTCCCTCTGGCCCTCCCCCCTCTCATGTGCTCTCTCTCATTCTCTCTCTCTCAAATAAATAAATAAAATCTTTAAAAAAAAAAAGCAGCATTTCTTTAACCAATAAAAAGTCAACTCATCTGCAATCTAGAAAATCATGACTACATATACATATAGATATATTATATATCTATGTACACTATATAACATGTATCATGGCTATATATACATATAGATGTATTAGCATAATTACCATTTTCTGCTCTTATATACAGATTAACATAGAATATACATAATAATTCAGGATTTGATGCCTAGATATGCCATGAAAAATTTTATATAATATATTTGTTTTCATGACAAAGTTTGTATAATATAATCTTTGGGGTAGCTACTACTATCCTCATTTTACAGATGAAGACATTGGTATATATGAACAGTAACTTGCACAAGGTCACAGAACTACTAAAAGACAGATTCAGAGTTTGGTCTGAAGCGGTCTGACTCTAAAATCTGAATTCTTATTCACTTCTCTGTACTGATGTGTGTTTACCATCTGAATCAATAATCTTGCCTGAAGACTTTAAGACCAGTGGTTTAAACAAATGTGTGATTTTTTTTCAGGGATTATTAATCAAAGTGAATACTTGGCCTTATGTTTATGGTTGGAGGAAAAGACACATTCTTGCCCTCACGTGACAGGGATAATAAAACATGTAGACCCCTGCAGTAGTTTGTCACTCTGAAGAAGGCTAGCATAAGGATAAATCCAACCCATGAAGAAAGAAGGAACTGAAGAATTTACAGAGAAAAGAATCTGCATAAGGCTGGACCTGCATCAGCTTGGTGGTTACACCACATTATTGAAGGAAACTGAAGTTATAGTCCTATAACAACAGTATTCTCTCCACCTAAAAGCTTTTATAGCTGAAAACCTCCATAGAAACATAAAGATGGAGAGTAATAAGTTTCACCTCTGTTATTTCAGTACTTTAACCTCTCTTATAATATTGATATTGGGCCATGTGACTTCTTTCTATTAATCTTTTATCATGACCAACCATACTGTTTCTCAATTCATTATGCAAAAATTGATAGGGGATCCTAATATTTTGTTCTACTGCTCAACTTCTATACTTTCTCATTTACCATGATTTTTCTCTTCTTTTATTATTCCCCAATAAATGCTGCCAGAGAGAAATATTTAGAATTATCTTTTATATAAGATTATATGTTCATCATTCTGTTCTATTTTCACGTCAGGTACAATTTTCTAAAAGTTGTAAAATATCATACAACAAATAATGAAAGCATAATCATATTAAATGAGATATAAACCTTCTGAGCTCAGAATGTTTTTTTTGATCAGAAACAACAAGATGCCATGGCTTAGGAAAAGACTCCTTTCAATCTAAAGGCAATCTGGAATGGGAAAGAGATGGCAGAACTCTAAAGGGCTTGTCCTCTCTCTATAGAAAGTCTTGTGCAAGCACAACGCAGAAGCATCAAGAGACAATAACCATGTGTGAGGATGGCTCAAAGACCATGTCAGGAGCCAATTCACTGTGATTGTTTTAATGTAAAAAATTAGCTCCCTGGGGCCCCTGGGTGGCTCAGCCGGTTAAGTGTCTGCCTTTGGCTCAAGTCATGATGCCAGGGTCCTGGGATTGAGTCCCAAGTCAGGATGTCTGCTCACCTGCGAGCCAGCTTCCCCCTCTACCTGCCTCTCCCCCTGCTTGTGCTCTCTCTCACTCTGTGTGTCAAATAAAATAAATAAAATCTTTAAAAAAAAACTTTATAAAAAAGAATTTTCTCCCTGAAAGTACTAGGAAAATCTGTATTTGTGTACATCATCTGAGGGCATGTGGACATGGATGTCTATGATATTTATGTGTCAAAACAGAAGTATTAATAGCATTCAATTCTAAAATTTTGTTGAACTTTAGCAAATTAAATAGATATGAATATTTCTATTTAGTGTGTAAAAAAAGCGTAAGACCTGTTGAAATGCTATACCTTTAACTTCTAACAATTCTTGACACATGTTAAATTTTTATTAGTACCTACATCATATACTACAAAGTAGGAAATCACAATTAGATAATGTAAAAGGGGAGACCAAGAAAGCCTTTATTAATAAGCCTTGTTACTTCTTTTCTGTTTGTTTTCCATTAAAGGACCTATTTACAGAAACACATAATAGGTATTCAAGGTTAGCAATATATATACATAGTTATGGATTTTTAACACATGTTGGTAGCTTTATTATCTTTTCTAATATATGCATACAATTTAAATTTATTCTAGTAATGTACATATATAAAACTTTATATAAATACATATATATGTGTGTGTATATACAGAGAGAGAGAAACTTTTAAGAAGTAGATTTGAACTTTTATTGACTTGGAACCTTGGTATAAAAATGATGTCAGCTATATTACTTAGGATCATGGAATAAATCTTTTCCATGTTCAACTTTTGTTGATTTTGATCATCATTGTTCATTAGCTTTCCAGATCCTCATGACTGCTTTGGTAGATTGAATAATGACCCTCATCCAGGTTTTATTTCTGGAAGCTGTGTTACTGTATATAACAAAATGGGTTATGGAGATGAAATTAAGTTAAGCATCTTTAGATGAAAGTTTATCCTGAATTATTTGAATGAACCTTAAATGTAATCACAAGTGTTCCTAAAAGAAGGAGATTTTACAGGAGAATAAGGTGATGTGAAGACTGAAGCAACACATTACCCTGCTAACTTGGAAGAAGCTGTAAGTCCAGGAATATAAGGGATGCCACTCTAAAAGCTGGAAGAAGCATGGAAACAGATTCTCCCCTAGAACCATCAGAGGGACACAATCCTGTTGAAACAATGATTTCAACCCAGGGAAACTTACTTTGTACTTTTAGCCTCCAAAAGTAACAGATAATAAATCTCGTTGTAATAGATGAAATTTGTAGTAGTTTGTTATAGCAGCATTAAGAAACTAATAAATATGCTGTATACAGGTTTCCATCTATCTTAAAGCCATTGCAAGGCTATTTCCTTTGTCCAGATGCAGTTTACTTAGATGTCTGCATAATAAATTTCCTTACATATTTAAAATATTCTCTTAAATTACAGTGAGACCATCCTGATCATCCTAATAAAATAAAAATTTTAGCCGGGTAGCAATGCTTATATCATATGAAATAGACTTTATAACAAAGACTGTAACAAGAGACAAAGGACACTATATAATAATAAATAAGATAATCCAACAAGAAGATATAAAAATTATAAATATTTATGCACCCAACATGGGAGCACTCAAATACATAAAACAGTTAATAACAAACATAAAGGAACTAATTAATAATAATGCAATAATAGTAGGGGACTTTAACATTCCACTTACATCAAGGGACAGATGATCCAAACAAAAACAAGAGAACAGTGGCTTTGAATGACACACTGGACCAGATGGATTTAACAGAAGTATTAGAACATTCCATCCTAAAAAAGCAGAATGCACATTCTTTTCAAGTGCATATAGGACATCCTCCAGAATAGATTACATATTAAGCCACAAAAAAAGTCTTAATGAATTTAAGAAGATCAAAGTCATATCATGAATCTTTTCTGACCACAACACTATGAAACTAGAAATCAACCACAAGAAAATATTTGAAAAAAACAAAAATACATAGAGGTTAAACAACATGCTACTAAACAATGAATGGGTCAACCAAGAAGTCAAAGAAAAATCAAACATTACATGGAAATAAATGAAAATGAAAATATAATGTTCCAAATCTTTGGGATGCAGCAAAAAATGGTTCTAAGAGGGAAGTATATAGCAATACAGGCCTATATCAAGAACAAGAAAAATCTCAAATAAACAATCGAACCTTACACCTTAAGGAGGTAGAAAAAGAACTCTAAAAACCCAAAAACCAGCAGAAGAAAGGAAATAATAAAGATTACAGCAGAAATAAATGATATAGAAACTAAAAAAATGAAAGAACAGATCAGTGAAACCAGGAGCTGGTTCTTTGAAAAGATTAACAAAATTGATAAACTTCTAGCAAGACTCATTAAAAAATAAAAAAGGAGACACCTGGGTAGCTCAGTTGGTTAAGCAGTTGCCTTCAGCTCAGGTCATGATTGCAGGGTCCTGGGATGGAGTCCTGCATTGGGCTCCTGCTCAGCGGGGAGCCTGCTTCTCCCTCTGCCTGCCACTCCCCTTGCTTGTGTGCACGCTCTCTCTCTGACAAATAAAAAAATAAAATCTTTAAAAAAATAAAAAATAAAGAATAGTTAATACCTATTCTTCTCAAACTATGCTAAAAAAAATAGAAGGAAAACTTTAAAATTCATTCAATGAGGCCAGCATTACCCTTATACCAAAACCAGATAAAGATAGTACAAAAAAAGAGAGCAGGCCAATATGTCTGATGAACATAGATGCAAAAATCCTCAGTAAAATACTAGCAAACCAAATCCAACAATACATTGAAAAAAAATCATTCACCATGATCAAGTGAGATTTATTCCTAGGATGCAAGGGTGGTTTGATACTGACAAACCAATCAACATGATACATCACATCAACAAGAGAAAGGATATTTTAATAATGCAGAAAAAGCATTTGGCAAAGTATAACAACCATTCATGATAAAAAAACCCTCAACAAAGCAGGTATAGAGTGAACATACCTCAACATTATAAAGGCCATATATGAAAAACCCACAAAGAACATCATACCCAATGGGGAAAAACAGAGTTTTCTCTAAGGTCAGGAACAACACAAGGCTGTCCACTCTCACCACTTTTATTCAACATAGTGCTGGAAATCCTGGCCACAGCAATTAGACAACAAAAAGAAATAAAAAGCATCCAAGTTGATAAGGAAGAAGTAAAGCTCTCACTATTTGGAGATGACATGATACTCCATATAGAAAATCCTAAAGACTCCACCAAAGAACTACTAAAACTGATAAACGAATTCAGTAAAGTCGCAAGATACAAAATCAATGTACAGAAATCTCTTGCATTCCTATACACTAATAATGAAGCAGTGGAAAGAGAAGTTAAGAAAATAATCTCATTTACAATTATACCACAAATAATAAAATACCTAGGAATAAACTTAACCAAAGAGGAAAGACCTGTACACTGAAAACTATAAAACACTGGTGAAAGAAATTGAAGATGACACAAAGAAATGGAAAGACATTCCATGCTCATGGATTGGAAGAAAATTATTGTTAAAATGTCTATGCCACGCAAAGCAATATACACATTTAATGCAATCCCTTTATATAAAAACACCAACAGCATTTTTTCACAGAACTAGAACAAACAATCCTAAAATTTGTGTGGAAAACAAAAGGCCCCAAATAACCAATGAAATCCTGAAAAAGAAAAATAAACTAGAGGTATCACAAATCCAGACTTCAAGTTATACTACAAAGCTGTAGTGATCAAAGAAGTATGGTGTTGGCACAAAAACAGGCACATAAATCAATAGAACAGTATAGAAAACCCAGATATAAACCCAGAATTATATGGTCAATTAACCTTCAATAAATGAGAAAAGAATATGCAATGGGAAAAAGACTGTCTCTTCAACAAATGGTGTTGGGGAAACTAGACAGCTTTATGCAAAAGAATGAAATTGGACCACTTTCTTATACTGTACACAAAAATAAACTGAAAATAGATTAAAGACTAAATGTGAGACCTAAAACTATAAAAATCCTAGGAGAGAACACAGGCAATAGTTTCTCTGACATTGGCTGTAGCAACATTTTTCTAGATAGATCTCCTGAGGCAAGGGAAGTAAAAGCAAAACTGAACTGTTAGGACTACATCGAAATAAAAACTTGTGCACAGTGAAGGAAACAACAAAACTAAAAGGGAGATTGAATGGGAGAAAATATTTGCAAATGACATATCTAACAAAAGGTTAGTATCCAAAATATATAAAGAACTTACAAAACTCAACACCCAAAAGATGAATAATCCAATTCAAAAATGGGCACAAGACATGAATAGACATTTTTCCAAAGAAGACATACAGATGACCAACAGACACATGAAAAGATGCTCAGCCTCACTCATCATTGGGGAAATGAAAATCAAAATTACAATGATATATCACCTCACACCTATCAGAATGGTAAAATCAAAAACACAAGAAAAAACAAGTGTTGATGAGGATGTGGAGAAAAAGGTGGGTGTGCTATTGGTGGGAATGCAAAGTGGTGTAGCCACTCTAGAAAACCATATGGGGGTTCCTCAGAAAATTAAAAATAGAGCTACCCTAAGATCCAAAATATGAAAACACTAATTCAAAAGGTTACATGCAGTCCTATGTTTATAACAGCACTGTTTACAATAGCCAAATTATGGAAGCCGCCCAAGTGTCCATTGACTGATAAATGGATAAATAAGTGGTATATATATACAAAAAAAGAGTGAAATCTTGTCATCTGCAAGGACATGGAAGGAGCTAGAGAGTATAATGCTAAGTGAAATAAGTCAGTCAGAGAAAGACAAATACCATATGGTTTCACTCATGTGGAATTGAAGCAACAAAACAAACAAGCAAAGTTAAAAAAAAAAAAAAGAGAGAGAGAGAAATAAACCAAGAAACAGACACTAAACCATAGAGAACAAACTGATGGTTACCAGAGGGAAGATTGGGGGGGATGGTGAAATAGATGATGGGGATTAAAGAGTACACTTATCATTGATGAGCACTGAGTAATGTATAGAATTGTTGAATCACTGTATTGTATACCTGAAACTAATATACTGTTAACTATAAGGATATAGTATGTTAACTATAATGGAATAAAAATAAAAACTTAAAAAAAAAAGTCAGCTTGCTGAAACTAGGAAGGTTTGGATATGTTCCCGGTGGGATTATTTAGCAGGACTACAAATGCTAACAGCCACTCTCCTCCAGATTTATTGTTAGAGGAGAAGATTAAAGTTATTTTTGTTCTGGCCACTATAATGAACATGTCAATATTTGCAATTGAACACATTTCTAATTAATAAAATTTTCATCTTAAACATAAAAAATATAGTAAAATTTTCATGTTCTTTCACTTTGGATCCCCTTAATTTTTCTACTTTTATACAGATAACATTTTCCATTATCATATTTTATAATTTATTTACTTATTTTTTTTTTACTTGTCTCCTTTGTTAGAACATAAATCCCATAACAGCAGGAATTTTCATTTGATTTGATTTTTTGACAGATACTACAAGCTCTTAGAGTTGTATCTGAAAAAAACCCATATATTTGCTATATGAATTCATTAATCAATAATCTGAAGTTAAAATCAATTACTAGGGATTTAAATAAATGCAAGAGGTATTTAAATAAATGATGAGTATGGATGTGAAAAGAACTGAGTAGCATGTATTTTTTTAGGGGTTCTTTTCCCTCTGATCCTATGGAGAAAGAAGGGACACAGACACTGAGGATAGAAGGAATGAAGGGAATAGATATGAGGAAGGGGGCATTCAGTAAGAACTTTTTTTTTAAGATTTTATTTATTTGAGAGAGAAAGAATGAGACAGAGAGAGAATGAGAGGGGGAGGGTCAGAGGAAGAAGCAGACTCCCTGCTGAGCAGGGAGCCTGATGTGGGACTCGATCCCGGGACTCCAGGATCATGACCTGAGCCGAAGGCAGTCACTTAACCAACTGAGCCACCCAGGCACCCAATAAGAACTTTTTTCAGGCATTTTTTTCTGAAATAATTTTATCTAATGAAAACATTCTGTCAACTGCCATCTTCCTCTCTTGCTATATCTATCATCTATCTATCTACCTACCTACCTACCTGTCCATCCATCTATCTACCTATCATTGAGTTTTCTAAAAAAACACATGAAAATTTTGTAGATTTGTCAGGTAGTAAAAGACAGAGTTAAGTTCCCATTAGTTTAATTATTTTTCTAACTATGTACTTTATTTTATTTTAGACAACTTCAGTATTACATACATTTTATTTAGGATTTCAATGAGATATTTAAAAATTCTACAAATTTTTTTTTTAATTTTCTTACTAGCACACGTATATAACTAAATAGTTTTGAATGAATAGTTAACATAAAAGACAACTTACATGAGAATATTTCTGCATCATTTAAATCTTTTGGATCCCTCTAAAATTATATTACTCAATAACCTCATATATTGCTGAATTTTACAGTAGCGTTTTAGGCTGTGATGCAAAGCCAATAAAATGAACAATGTTTGTGATGAGTTTATAATCTTTTTAATAATTGCTTGAGTAATGAATCAAATCTAAAGTTTGATTTTTCTCCCCTTCCTAGCAATAAACTGGACTATGTACACAGAAACCGAAGCAGACATTAGTATAAATTTGAAACTCATATTTGCAATCTAAATCTGAAGTATCTCATCTCATGCTACTACAATTTTGCAATCTTAAAAATATATGCTCTAAAGCTCATATATGAGGGGCGCCTGGGTGGCTCAGTCGTTGGGCGTCTGCCTTCGGCTCAGGTCGTGATCCCAGGGTCCTGGGATCGAGCCCCGAATCAGGCTCCCTGCTCCGCGGAAAGCCTGCTTCTCCCTCTCCCACTCCCCCTGCTTGTGTTCTCTCTCGTGCTGTGTCTCTCTCTGTCAAATAAATAAATAAATAAATAAATAAATAAATAAATAAATAAATAAATAAAT